>NC_056727.1:1210755076-1211000076 GCF_019279795.1 Protopterus annectens
TTTGCAGAAGTTATAGCTACAAGAAAAACTGTTTTTCAAGACAAGAATCTGATATCTCAAGATCCGGCTGGTTCCAATGGTCTTAGAGTAAGGCCTTGAAGAATAAAAGTCGGATCCCATGGAGCAGAGGGATGTTTGATTGGTGGTCTGAGTAAGAACACTCTTTTCAAAAATTTCTTACACAATATGGATGTAAAGGTGAAGTTTCCTCCAAAATGAACATTTGAAATTGCTGCCAGTTGCAAGCTTACAGTGGAAAAACAAGCCCCATCTTGGTAAAGGGAAGTTAGGAAAAGAAGAATATCCAAAAGAGATGCAGAAAAGGGATCAATATTTTGCTTGGAGGCCCAAATGGAAACATTTTCTACTTATTACTGGAAACCTTTTTTGTGGAAGGTTTCTGGGAGGCAAGGATAATCGTTCGAACGGGTGAAACTAGCCTGCACTTGTTTAGGATCACTGGAAGTGGAGAAATTAAGCGGTTAATCTTATGGACCAAAGACTGAAGCCTGGTGTTCTGATGGATGAGAGATCAAATCCTGACTGGAATCCAGTATCCATGGCAGATATTCGAGATGAGACCATAGAGAGGGGAACCATAACTGACGAGGCCAGAAAGGGGCGATGAGAAGAGAGAGCTCTTCAATCTGCTGGATTTACGCAAGACCTTGGGAATCAAAGGTATGGTGGGATATGCATATAGGAGGCTGGAAGGCCAATCGTGGACTACAGCATCCCTCGGAGACTTGCCCTTTGGGGGTATCAAAGTAAAGTACCTGCTGCACTTGTTGCTCGGGGGAAGCGAATAGGTCGCAGCAAGGTTGGCCCCATCAGTTAAAAATCTGGTTTGCTACTGACTGATTTCAGGGACCATTTGTGGTGGACTCAGAATGGACCTGCTGAGTCTGTTCACCAGTACGTTGGTCTCTCTGGGTATGTGTGTTGCAATGAGAAAGCAATCTGAAGAGATCACCCATTCCCACACTCTCATGGCCTCTCTGCATATGGGGTATGAGCGGGTCCCCCCCTGTTTGTTGACATATCAGACTACCAACATGTTGTCTGTATGAATTGCAATTGTCCCCAGAGGGAGAAATTCTGAAAGGCTTGCAATGCCAGGAGGACTGCTCTCATCTACAGGATGTTTTATGTGCAATTTGGTCTGTATTGTGGACCACATGTCTTAGACTACCCTCCCTCGATATGTCCCCCTACCCCAACAGGGAAGCTTCCGTGGTCACTGTGGTTGTGGGAGGAGGAAGAGATAACGGTCTGCCTAGGACCAGATTGTGCAAGAAAATGCACTACTGGAGATGGCATCTACAAACTGGTGTTAATTTGATAGGCATCAATAAAGGGTGATGTAGAATGAACCACTGAACTTGCAAGGGTCCACTACAGCAGTTACATAAAGAACCTTGCTAAAGGTACCAAGAGTATCGCTGCTGACACGCAGCCTAGCGCTCTCAGGACTATTCATGCTGGAAGAGTTGTCATGTATAGTAGGGCTTGAACTTGTTGTCTTAAAATTGTCACTCTTTGTGGAAGGAATGCTGTAATCTCTGACCATGTTCAACTGCGTTTCTATAAACTCCAGGTTTTGCACAGGAGTTAGCTTTGATTTTGCTACACTGATTGTGAGGTTCAACAGATGCACTGTCTTTAGTAGATACTCCCTGGCCCGAAGGAGGTGATGCCTCCTGGGAGCCGTAAGGAACCAATTGTCTACGTAAGGAAACACTCAAGAATCCTTGCAGTCTCAAGTGAGCTGCTACCACTGCCATACATTTGGTGAACACCTGGGGGGGCTGTGGTGAGGCCAAAGGGCAGGGTTCTGAAATGAAAATGATTGGTGCCCAGATCAAAGCGCAGGTGCCTTCTGGACTGTCTGTCTATTTTGATATGATAGTACACATCCTGGAGATCTACAGAGCACATTCATTCGTCCTTGCATAGGAGTGGCAAGATGGAATGCACCGCAACTATCCAGAACTTTGACTTCTAGACATACAGATTTAACTTGTAACCAGTATCAGACATAGGTCCACTGTCTTTTTTGGCACCAAAAGAAATATGAATAAGTTCTGGACCCGTTATATTCAGCCGGGACATTTTGGATGACTTTTTCTAGAAGTTCGTAAACTTCTTTTAGGGTGAGCTCTCTCTGACTGGATGGAACATCGGGGAGAATCCTCCTGGACTTTGAGGTGGGACAGAAAAGGGAATGAAATAAACCCTGGATATAACGTTTAGCACCCACTGATCTTTTATCTTTGCTCAGACATTTAGGTGCAACAACAAATGACCACTGACTGTCTCCAGGGCAGGACAGTCGGGCAACGCTTCAGGAGTGTTAATAGGGCTGGTCAGAGAAAGGTTCTCCAAGCCCTGATTTTGCTGACCACCTCTGCCTCTTGGGTGGCATATACCATTAAACCCTCCTCCCCTGCCTCTAAAAGAAGAGTCATCCGGAGAATCCTGGAGGGTACCTTGAGACTTCTGGAACCAAAAATTCCTACCACCCCATTGGTTCCATGCAAAGGTCTGCTGAGGGGTAGAACACTTGATTCCTACCGCTGACGAGGTCTTTTCCTCCTGCTCACTACAGGTAAGTGTTTCCTTGACAGATGGAGGATCCATCAAAGGGGGCATTAGTAAAGGACGCTTTGAAGGGTTGCGCAAACACAAACAGCCTCATCCAGGCATGTCTCCTTACAGCTATGCCTGTTTCAGCTGCTCGAGAGGTTCCTTCTGCAGCATTTCAGATCAACCTCACTGAGGAATTTGCTATAGATAAAAGAGTAGACAATTGAGGAGATACCCTCTTGAGGCCCTCCTCAGTCATGACCTCTAAAAGACACTTGGTTAATTCCTGTATCACTTCTCATTTGAATGAGGATGAAGTGTGCCAGGTAGTTCAAAGCTCTCAGCCTGAAAGTGGCTGAAGTGTAGATGTGCTTCCCGTGTCTGTCCGTGATCCCCTGTTTGGAAGATGGATGATGGTGCTCTGTTCCACCAACTCTTTCTTTGTGGCTGTAGACACCACAATGGCATCAACAGGGACACCCTTACTCCAGTGTAGCCTATCAAATGGGGGACCAAGTACTTATCTGCTCTTTTGGGAATGGGGTCCACAGTGTCGGGCTCATTCCAGGCCCAGCGGCAAACTAGATCAGTTTGTCTGCCGAGTGGGGGAGGGGCACCCAAGATGGAGGTTAGAAGGACTGTCCACCTTTTTTTTTTTTTTCAAGATTTCTAAAATGTCTCCTGGCTTTGTTAGCTCACCAACAGAACACAGTGTCAAAATTGGTGACTCCAGCTCAACCAGTAGACCCATCGCAAGTGGTGTACCACAGGGGTCTGTGCTGGGCCCCTTACTCTTTGGCATTGCATCTACTTCTCAAAAGTCCAGGCCAAGGTAGACTGCCTCTGGTTCACCAAGTTCACGGATGACTGCAAACTGGGAGCAATCACAGAGTCACCCAACGATGTCACCGCATTACAAGAATGGACAACACAAATGATTGATTGGTGCCAAACCCAAGGTCTAAAACTAAATGCAAAAAAAAAAAAAAAATGCATTATAATTCCCTTGGGAAAAATGGAATTGCATACAAATTAAAATAGTGACAGCACCCCCTGAGTTCCAACACAGTGGTGCAGGACTTGGGAACACAGGTTGATGACAATCTGAACTTTGGCCACCATGTTTCCACAGTGGTAATGAAAGCCTTTTATGTAGTGCACCTCATAAGTTAGGGCATAGCATCCAGGTCAAGAGATGTTATAACGCCACTGTACTCGATAACAAGAGTATAATGCACACTTTTGCATGTATCTCACCAGATGACTACAGCAGCTGAAGCGACCTCAGAAGTTTCTCACTATGAAAATACAGGAACTCCATACCATGACCTATACAGATAGGCTGAATGTCTTGTCACTTTACTCAGTATCTTATAGGCTGCTGAGAGGTGACTTGTGCCTGGCCTATAGGGCAATCTCCGACCCTGCCTTAATGGAAATGCTGCACATCCGCAAGTCAAATGGCACAAGAGTCACTTGCTCTAGGGATCTCAAACTAACCTGTGATATTAACAGCAACAGAAAGGAAGAGGTCTTCAGAGTAGAGTGTTGCGAAAAGTTACTCAGTCTGTTGCAACTTATATTGTTCTGAAGAAGTCCTATTACCTGTGGACGAATGCGCTCAACGTATGTTATTGCAAATAAAGCCTTTTTGCGGCACTCAACTCTGAAGACTTCTTTCTTTTCTTTTTATTTCTTGTTGGTGCTTGTAGCTTTACTGTGATATTAACGGAACATGTTGTAGAGACAGATATGTCTCCCTGAGACTGTCGCTTCTCTGGAATAGACTGCCTATTCACGTAAAACAGAGCTCCTCACTGACCATATTCAAATGCAACCTAGATAACTGGATAGGAGACCACAAATTTGCCTCTGGAGTGGCACCCATTCCCCTCATGGAAAAGAGCAGCTGGTGTTGAGCACAGACCTACTGTGTTCACAAAATTTGTTCTGCGAACTACCCAAAAAGAACAGATGGGGATACTTGAGATTAACATGGCTAGGCTTGTAAAGGCTCTAGGGCCGCTAGCCTAGTAACCTCCTATGAACCTATGAACTTATTTAACGATGTAAGATCCACAAGGAATAAGTAAAGCTTTACACAGTGAACCTGGAAGTACAGGTCTGGTCAAGTGACTTGTTCAATGCTGCACAAAAGTAAAAACAGAGGAACTCGAAAGTACAGTTTTGTACCTACCATAAATGTAGATGTTCGAGTGCTAATACAGCTGCAGTCATAACAGATGGGTTCTCCTGCCGTCAGGCGGGTCCTCGGTCGGCCGAATTCCAAAGTCTAGGTCCGGCGTCGGTTGTTGTCGCTTCCTCCCTGACGTCAGTGCGACAGGAGTATAAAAGAACCAGCCAACGCCATTTTCTTCAGTTTTTCTTGCCCCAGATGTCAGGTGCCCCCAGAAGGAAGGCAAAACATAAATTTATGTAATAAAGCAAATGCAATATAATCAAAAAACAGTAGTTGCAAGCAAATACACCATAAAAGAATACCCCAATGAGGTTGTATGGGGAGGTGTTAGCCATAAGGCCTGTCCCCAAGAGGGGAAGGAGGGAGGGAAACCTGGACTGCAGCTGTATTAGCACTCGAACATCTACATTTATGGTAGGTACAAAACTGTACTATGTTCATCGTGCATACAGCTGCAGTCATAACAGATGGGTAGAATCCCAAAGCTAATAAAGGGGTGGTAGGCACTAAGTGGAGCTAGGTGGAGCCAGGATGCCATGCAAGACTGCAGTGGCAAAGCCCGCTCTAGTTTTGGAGTATAATGGTAGGTGATAGTGCTTGGAGAAAGTATGTACAGAACTCCAAGTGGCCGTTTCCAAAATATCTTTGGTAGGAACCCCCCTGAGGAAAGCTGCAGAGGTAGCTGTGGCCCTTGTGGAGTGAGATCTGATGCCTGTAGGTACAGTTTTACCATGAAAAGAGTAACAAAAGCGTATGCAGTGGGCTATCCATTTTGAGATTGTCTGTTTGGAAATAGGCTTCCCTTGAGCACCTGTAGCATAGGACACCAGGAGTTGCTCTGATTTTCTGAAAGGCTTTGTTCTGTCCAAATAATAACGGAGCGGTCTGTGAATGTCCAAGGAATGTAGTGGCCTCTCCCCATTTGTTTTGTGGATTAGGGTAAAGGGTAGGTAAGTGGATAGCCTGATTCAAGGCTACCCTGGATACTACCTTTGGCATAAATGAAGGATTGGTTTGTAAGGAAACTCTGTCCTGATGGAAAATGATGAAAGGCTGCACAGCCATGAGGGCTTGTAGTTCCAAAACCCTGCGTGCTGAGGTGATAGCTAGAAGGAAGGCTGTTTTCCATGACAAATATTGCAAATCTGTTGAAGCAGCTGGCTCAAAAGGAGGCATGGTTAGATTTTCTAGAATGAAATTGAGGTCCAAAGCAGGTACTGGTTGCTTCCTTGGGGGTTTTATATTCTTTGCCCCTCTGAGGAACTGTCTTAAGAGAGGGTGAGAGAATAAAGGAGGATCAGTGTTGTACTCTGCAGAAATGGCTGAGGCATGGATTTTGATGGAGGAGAATGAAAGTCCACTGCCTAGCAGCTCGGCTAGGTACTGTAGTATTTGAGGTAAATTCAGTATTCCAGGATTCTGACCCTTTTTCTGATTCCAGACACAAAACCGTTTCCATTTTGCGGAGTAGGCTTTTCTAGTAGAAGGCCTTCTGGCCTCCAAAATGACATCCTGCACCTCCTTGGAGAGTAGGGTCTGCTGTGAATTTAAGGAATCCTCCATGCGGCTAGATTGAGTGTTTTCAGCTGACTGTGAAGAGTTTTTAAGTTGTGCTGAGTCAGTAGAAGAGGCATTAGAGGCAGGATCCATGGTGGGGAATGCGTCAGGCTCCTCAGGAGTGGGTACCAGTGTTGTCTTGGCCAATCTGGAGCAATGAGAATCATCTTTGGTCTGTCTGCTCTGGCTTTTAATAGAACTTTGGCCAGTAGTGGAAGAGGTGGAAAGGCATAAACTGTCATTGTTGTCCAACTGAAAGAGAGTGCGTCCACTTTCCAGGCCTGTGGATGAAAGGTCCTTGAGCAGAATTTTGTCAATTGGTAATTTCTGTCGGTGGCAAAGAGATCTATGTCTGGCCTTCCCCATGCTTGAATTATCATTGTAAAAACGGGAGGATGCAACTTCCATTCGTGTGGATCTGTCATATTTCTGCTCAGGTTGTCTGCCAGTGTGTTTTCCTTCCCTGGCAGGAATTGTGCTTGAAGTTGGATTTGCAATTCCAGAGCCGCGTTCCAAAGGGATATGGCTAGTCTGCACAGGGGATATGAATGAGTTCCTCCCTGTTTATGTACCACATCACTGTGGTGTTGTCTGTTCTTATCAATAGTTGTCCTGGATGCAGTAGGTCTTTGAAAGCCATAATAGCATTTATTACTGCTAGCATTTCCTTTTGATTGATGTGTAGGTGCTTTTCTTTTTGTGACCATTTGCCCTGAATGCACCGATCTGTCATGTGCGCCCCCCAGGTGTAGTCCGAGGTGTCTGTTGTGATGACTTGATTTGCTTGAGGCTTGCAGAATGGGAGACCTATGTTTCTTTGGCATGCTTGAGCTCACCACAGAAATTCCTTTTGAAGACATGGAATCAGTGGTATGATTGCTTCCAAACTGTGGCTGTGTTGAGACCATAAGTTTTTTAAGTACCATTGAAGTTTCCTCATATGCAGATTTGCACATGGGATTAGCAGGATGCAAGATGCCATGAATCCCAGAGCCTGCAGGATTTTCCTTGCAGTCAGCCTGGTGAAGGTTGCCAGTTTTCTGAAGTATTGAGTTAATTGCCCTTGTTTCTCTGGCGTGAGGCAAGCCATCTGGGTGTTTGTATCCAAGCTGGCACCCAGGAAAATTATTGTTTGAGAGGGTATTAGTCTTGACTTCTTTTTGTTGACTGTGTATCCCAGAGATTTCAACAACATTATTACAAACGCCAGGTGTTTCAGAAAGAGTGTGTTTGCTGTCCGCCTGGATCAGGCAGTCCTCTAGATATGGGTATATTTGTATCCCTTGAAGTCTGCAGAAGGCAATTACCGATGCCAGGCATTTCGTGAACACTCTGGGTGCAGTAGATAAGCCAAAGGGCAATGCAGAGACTTGATAATGGGATGAACCTGCAAGAAATCTGAAGTATCTTCTGCAATCTTGTCTGATTGGGACATGCAGGTATGCCTCCTTGAGGTCCAATGTTACCAGCCAAGACTCCTTGCCCAGCATGGGAAGAAGCTGCTGTAATGTGAGCATCTTGAGCTTTGGTACGAGTAAATATGTGCTTAGGATGGATAGGTCCAAAATAGGTCTCCAATCTTTGCCCTTCCTTGGTACCAGGAATAGTCTGGAATAAAAACCTTGACCCTGCTCTTGTGCAGGTACCTCTTGAATAGCTTTCATGTCCATGAGATCTGAAATTTGTTTTTGTGCCTCTGCCCTTTGATTGTGTGGCAGGTTTGGCATATGTCTCATTTTTGGAAGGGTGTGAAAGTGGAATCTGTAGCCTCTGTCTATAATATCCAGGATCCATTTGTCTTTTGTGACAATATGCCAATTTTTCGAAAATAATGCCAGTTTTCCGCCTAAAGGTGCTGCCATTTGAGCCTTGCTTGGCATGCAAAGGGGGAAGTCACTGGGTCTGCTTTCTGAATGGCTGTGAACTATCCTCACCCCCTCTTGGAAAAGGTGTTTGCCATTGTCTGCCTCTAAACGATCCTTGAGATTGCCCTCTACCTCTCGGGCGCCTGTATCTACCTCTTTGAGGTCTGTCCGTGGCTGGAAAGGAACAATTTTTTGAAGGCCAATTTCTACTGAAACGTGGCGGTTGTACCTGTAGGAAATCTTTCACTGTTTGCATTGATTTTGCCTTTTCCTCCATTTTCTTTAATACCTCCTCAGCTTTAACACCAAACAATACATCTTTTTGAAGAGGTGCATCTAGTAATTTAGCTTTGACATGATCTGGTAATGTTTGCTCTTTGAGCCAAGCATGTCTACGTATGACTGATCCTGTAACAGCAGCTCTACAAGAGGCCTCTAAAGCATCAAAATCACATTGCAAGGTATGTTTACCCACTTGCTCTGCACTATGCAACAAATCCTGCAACTCCTTCAAGTCTGGTTGTTCAGGTTGTGACATTTTGCTTTTCAGCTGAGATAACAGAAACTGTTGATACTTTAACATATGGAACTGACAGTTTAAAGCCCTCATGGTTAAAGTGGCCGAGGTGTAAACCTTTTTCCCCCACCTTTCTAAAGCTCTGGAATCGCTCTCTGAAGGTAATGGATTTTTGGCAGTGGAGGCCTTAATTCCCTTGGGACCCTGCGAAATAGTTTCTGGGTCAGCCGCATGGCTTTTGTATAGGAATTGGTGTGAATCAGGAACCCGGTAATACCTGTCAGGCTTGACTGGAGCTGGAGGTAAAGAATCTGGGTTAAGGCTGGCCTCTGAATACACATCATCTAGTATGTCTAAGACAGGAGGTATAGCCAGAGGCCTGTGCTGAGGGAGCAAAAGAAAATCCCTGAGCCTTTTCTTGGAGTCTGAGTACTCTTGGCCTTCCCAGTGGAAGTGTTCCCTCAAGGTATGCAAGGTTTCCCCAAAAGAGTAATCCTCAAGGGGGGAGACAGAGGGAATGGACTCCTCTGCATCAGAATCTTCGAAAGGGGAGTAAGAATGTTCCTGGTCCTCAGAATGTTCTGAAGTAATGGAGGCCTGGTCGGAGGAAGGGTATTCTTCCTCCACTCTGGGCCTTTTGCCCGAGGGGGGTTGAGAACCCCTGATAAGAGTAATCAAATCCTCAGCCATTTTGAGCATCTGTTTTTTAGGCATGGGGGCTCCGAGAGGGGCCCTGTGGAGCTTGCCTTTTAGAATGCATGGCTGCTTTAGATTTTGTGTAAGCCTTAATGGAAAAAGAAGAAGAAGACCTGAAGACACCTTGAGAGGTGGCAAGCCTGTCTGAACTCTGAGTTTCCCCGCCAAGAGTGACTTCGGTATCTGTAGTCGGGGTGAGGGCCGAAGAGCCTGCGACCTCGGGCACAGAAGACACCGCTAATGAAGTGTCATCGGTAGTCAGGGGCTGCGTAGGCGCCTCGCTGAGAACCGGAGAACATGTATTCGGCTTTAGCGTGGTGTCGGTAGAAGTCGCGGACCTCGTAAGTCGGTCCTTATCTTTACGTCGTTTACTCAAAATTGGAGTCGGAGTATCCAACGACATGTTGTAATTAAACTTTTTGCCAAAATAGTGTTGGGCGAACTCCGCCCGACGCTTAATAGTGCGTCTGTTGAATGTAGCACAAAAACGACAGGCCGAGACGTCGTGGTCTGGGCCTAAGCAAGGTATACAGAGGGAATGGAAATCCTTATGCGGTATTTGCTTCCCACATGAAATGCAATTATTAACTTTGTCTGACATCGGTCTGAGGCAAGAAAAGTTTCCCCAACGGGGTACTTAGCTTTCAAGAAGTCTTCAGTAGAGAAATATTCGTAATCTCAGGAGCTGGCCGACAGGCACTTGCGAACTGCTTCTGCTTCGGCCACCGCGCGGCAAGAAAGACTGAAGAAAATGGCATTGGCTGGTTCTTTTATACCCCTGTCGCACTGACGTCAGGGAGGAAGCGACAACAACCGACGTTGGACCTAGACTTTGGAATTCGGCCGACCGAGGACCCGCCTGACGGCAGGAGAACCCATCTGTTATGACTGCAGCTGTATGCACGATGAACATCCCAAGGCTACAGGATAGAGTTACTTAGAAATTTGTTGTTTTCACCTCTGTGTTGAAATGCCAGATGTTTCCCATGTTCAGGTCAATGACAAGTGGTGTACCAAAAGGATCTACCAGCATTGTCTACTATCGACATGAAGCCTGTGGAATAAATAAGACATACAAAAATGTGGAGATGTCGCTATAATTTACTCCAATCACTTCTCACTTATTCCTCTGTCCCTCCCTCCCCCTTTATTTCACCCAGCTGAGTTGCTAACAGCAAACTGCAAACTTAACGATCACAAAACATTAACCATAGCTGCTACTTGCATATCTTCTGGCAACAACATCCCTATAGTAGAACAATCCCTCTCCTTGTTCACACATGACATACATAACAAAACTGTTCTCCTAGGTGATGTCAACATCAACTGGCAAGCACTAACTTCTAACACCCCAAGCTGCTGTATAAATTTACATGGCTTCATACAAATGATCTCCTCTCCTACCCATACTAATAAATCAACCAACTCTACTTCTATTACTGACTGGATACTAGTATCACATCCTAATCTATATCACCAACCCGAATATCCACCTGATTGCATTTGTGACCACTCTCCTATAACAGTACATAGATTCACCCCTCACTATAGACTACACAAGATTAAAGAATCCCATAGAGTAACAAATTTCCACACCAAATTTTTCAATAGTATCCTCTCTTCTATTAAATGGTACCCGCTATCCTAGCTACCTCTAGATGAAGCAGTACAAAAATTCGACTCCACATTTCTACACATACTAAACTCCCTAGCCCCTCTCTGTACTATTCAAGTTAAATCTCAATTCCCCCTGGCTATCTCAGGCCACACACACTCTCATGTATAAAAGACAACACCTGTTAACTCTGGGCAAAATCAAAATCTGAAACTCACCTGCAAACCTACAAGGAACTTCAAAACCTTACCAAAAACACATCAATAAAGACAAAAAAAAAAAAAAAAACCTTTTATCAAGAATCTCTAACCTCACACAACAGTAATCCAAAACTATTCTGGAACTTAATTAACCAAATACTGCACTGGAAATCCCTCAGCACCTAACCCTGCCCAAATAATTCCCTCCAAGAAAATGTATCCACATTTAACTTCTACTACATAGATATAAATCAGTAACCTCATGCAGTCCTCTCATAACACTAACCTCCCTGACCCCTCCCATCCCTCAACATAATAATGCTCCCTCTCAAACTGATACCCACCAGCTACATAAAATATTACTATCGCAGCTCAAACCATGCTCCTCATCAGCTGATAACCTACCTCCACTTTTCCTAAAGACAGCAGGTGATTCAATAGCATACCCTATTTCCATCATGATTAGCTGTTCCATAAAATAATCCACAGTACCCTCTATTTGGAAGCAATTTTAAACTCTACCCATATACAAAGGAGGCAATTCTACCGAACTACCAAACTACAGGCCTACTGCTATACTGTTTCCTCTCTCTAAAATAGCGGAGAAATGTGTACATAAACAAATTCCGCACTACCTAATCCAAGAAAAAGTACTAATCCCCACCCAACATGGATTCTACCCAAATCACAGCACCACAACAGCCCTGATTTCATTCATCAGCAAAATGTCACTAGCCAGAAATAACAAACCCATCTCCTGTCTATTGCTTGACCTCTCCAAAACTTTCAATACTGTCACTCACCCTAAGCTCCTTGCTAAACTCTCTGACCTCAGTCTTTCAACCTTTATCATCTCCTGGTTTGCAAACTACCTATCGAACAGGCAGCAATCAGTAAAATGGCTTTCCTCACTATTTCCCTCACTACCCATCAAGATGGGTGTCCCACAAGGGTCAATACTTGGTCTTCTTCTGTTCAATATTTTCACAAATCACCTATACACATCCTGCCCTCAGTCATCTCTTATACAATACACTGTTGGCATCACATCACAATCATCTCCGTCTCTGATAACTTCCTTGATCTGCTCACTACTCAGAACTCATAGAACTCTATCAAACACTGGCTCTCCAATAAACAACTAATACTTAGTATACCAAAAAGAGCAAACTTCTATTATTCCTTCCTAAATCTCACACTCAACTTAAATCCACATTCTCCATTATATCTCTTAACAATACTACCATAATGGTTGAAATAAACACTAAACTCCATGGTGTCCTAATAGACAACCAACTCAAAATTGACCTTCATGTACTCCACTGTATTAAGAAACGCCCCAAAAACTAATCCTACTGTACAGAAACAAAAAAATCATAACCAAGGACTCATGTTATTCTGTTGCCTACACCTACCTTCTCCAAAGCCTTCTATACAACTCACAAATCCTAACTAACCTGCAGTCCACTCTTTTATCTAAGTTCGAAACCACATACACTAAAATTCCCAGTTTTGCCAACAACCAAGCCTCCAAATCCCATCACTGGCTCCCTCTTACAACTTTAAATCAGTTAGAATTCCCTCAACAATGCATGCTCAACTACTACTCATCCATGCCATCCTCCATAAGCCTGCTTTCTGCCCAAACATTTCCTCTCGTTTCTTTCTGTACTCCCCCCAGAACCCTTAGATCTTCAGACCAAAACATTTAGAAATTTATAAAGCAAAGAGATCAGCCAAAATCTCTACAATTACTTTCCCTCCCTCTCCTGGAACAAACTTTCCGTGTCAATCTGGATAACAAACCATTCTACAGAATTCAAGCATTACCTTAAAGATTTCCTAATATTGGACCCGTCACTGTAAACATCTTCCCTGACCTTCTTAACAAAATTCTCCCCTGTTCTTCCTCTCCACCTCACAAATAGCTGTCTTCTCTATCTCACCACTCCTAACTTTCTCAAGCCTTCATCCCTTACAGGTTCATAGGTTCATACTAGGCTATCTGCCCTAGGGCATTTACAAGCCTAGCCAGAGTGCGTTTGGCTTTCGCCACCCATTTTAAATTAATTTTGCTATGCCCTTTTTCGAGGTTAGTATACTGTGCGCCTCTGTCTAACAGTGACACAGAAGTGATACCCGGGGTAAACCTACAATCTCCCATCCACTCATCAAGATTCCTCTTGAAGAGAGTCAATGAGGGACTCTGCCTAACCTGGACTGGGATTTTATTCCAGAGTGAAGGGAGCCTCTGGGTTATGAATCTGTCCCTCCAGCATGTCCTATTTATTTCAGTGCTGAGGTTCAAGTCTCTCGAGCGCGTAGCTCGATGGGATTTGGATTTTCTGAGGTGCAGCATGTCCATTAATTCCGGGTTGGACATGGCTTTATACATCAGGCACAGATGGCCTCTGAGCAGGCGGTATGCCACTGAGTAGAGCTGGAGTTTCTTTAACCGGGCAGCATATGGCATCTGTTTCAGCCCTTTGATCCTCTTGGTGAGGTACTTTTGGGATCTTTCCAGTTGCTGCAGGTGTCTGGTAAGGTACATCCCAAAAGGGGCATTGTACTCAATTATGGGCCTGATGAGGGATGAGTAAAGAGGCACGATGACCTCCCCTGATCTAGATGTGAATCCCTTCATGATTAGGTGGTCTATACAAAATGTTTTTCTAACCACTTTGGCCACGTGGTTGTCAAATGAGAGACTGCTATCAACTTGGGTCCCCAGGTCCCTAATTACTTCTTCTGTACTTAATGGATTACCACCTATGTGGTAATTTGTGGGCACTTTGTTTTTGCCAAAGGGGATGACTATACACTTTTTGGCATTTAGCTTGAGGCCATGGCTCTGGCACCAGTTGCCTGTTTCTATGAGGCCCTTTTGGAGGATGCTTGTGTCGGCTGGAGAGTCGATTATGGCGCCCAGTTTGCAGTCATCTGCGAACTTGGCCAGCCACAGTCCTTCCGTGTTGGCCTGTACCTCCGAGAAATATATACCGAACAAGAGATGTCCCAGGACTGAGCCTTGTGGGACGCCACTTGTAACTGGTTTGGAGTCTGACATGGCTCCAGCAATTCTAACCATGTGGGTTCTGTCCTTGAGCCAGTTTGCAACCCATCTAGTGACACAGGGGTTTATATTTAAGATGGTGAGCTTATCTATAATGCCCGAGTGGGGTATTGTATCGAAGGCTTTTGCGAGGTCCAGGTAGGCTGTGTGGACCACCTTCCCCTCGTCAATAGCCTTGGTGACTGTTTCAAAGAAATCAACCAGGTTTAAGAGGCTGGATCTGCCCTTAAAGCTGAACTGGGTAGGATCCAGTGTCCGTAGGTCCCCAATATCTTTATTTATGAGGTCCATGATGATCCTTTCCATAGCTTTGCAGACCAAGCTAGTCAGGCTTATGGGGCGATAGTTTCCAGGATCCGTTGAGGCACCACCTTTGTGGAGAGGGACCACTGTTGCTGTACGCCACTCTTTGGGTTCATATCCTGTAGTAAGGCTGAGATTGAACAGTAGTTTTATGTTTGGGTTTAGCTCTTCTTGGAGTTCATGTAGGACGCAGCCCGGGACACCGTCTGGTCCCATTGATGCTGTGTTTTTTGCTTTGGAGAGGGCAGCTCTTACCTGAGCATCTGAGATGCCGGGGGGGGCAGCACTCTGCTGGGATAGATATTTGCCCTTTTGGTGGGGAGGGGGAGAAGTTTGCGCTGATCCGGTCAGCTAGGATGTTGGCAATGTCTGTGGGTTCGGTGTATTTTTTGTCATTTTGGACTAATTCTGAGCATATCTGGGAATTCCCACCCAGGTTCCTAACATAACTAAAGAAAGCCTTGTGATTATCCTTAGTGTCCTGTGCAATTTTTCTCTCGAAGCTGGCCTTAGACAATTTTATGAGTGCCCGTAGTTTTTTGCTAATACTGATTAGAGATGCCTTCCCTTTTTGGGATTTTGCTCTATCATGTAGTAGCTTCCTCCTTCTATTGTATAGTTTGTTTATGTCTGGGGTCCACCAGACAGGACGTCTGCCTTTGGAGGATTGGGTCTTGGTTTTATTTGGGATTGCATGATCCATGCATTCCTGAAGGTGTTCATAGAATGCGTTTATAAAGGATTTTGCGATCTGGGCCATATTTTCCACAGGCCCGGGGGCTTTGAAGGATTCCACCTCGGTTTTGAGGAGTGTGAAATTTGCTTTAAAGAAGTTTTTCACTGTGGTTTTCAGGGCAAGGGGTGGAGTCGGGATGTGAATATCCAATGAGATTAGTTTATGGTCTGATCTTACCAGTGAGGGATACACTTCTGGTCTGGAGCATAGAGTCCCCATGTTGGTGATGATCAGGTCCAGTATGTTTTCCCCTCTTGTGGGAGTGGTAACAAGTTGTTCCATAGCATTTGAGTTTATAAATTCTAGGAACCTTTGGGCTAGGGTGTTGGAGCTAGAGTAATGCTCCCAGTCTATGTTTGGGTAGTTGAAGTCACCCAATATAATGGTGTTTGGAGAGACCTTCATATTTTCCAGTGTTCTCAGGAAGGCCGAGTGGGGTTCCTGGGTTTGGGAGGGTGGTCTGTAGCAGGCTATAAACTGGAAGGCAGTTTTACCCACTGTTAGTTGCACATGGATAGTCTCTGATGCTTCGTGCTGTGCCACCAACCTGGAAGTGCGTTAGTTCTTCTCTCTCCTGATTTCTGAACTACTTTACTCTGGACTACATCTACTAGCATATCCTGCATTTATTAACCTTCCTAGCCTTTAGCCTCAATCTACTGATTCCTCCCTTATAGTAGACAAAATAGTATATTGAAGAGAAGGATAAACTTCTTTTTCCCTTGCTCCACGTATTGTCTCTACAACCTGAAATGCTGAGTGCTATTACCATTATGCCATTATGTCATTATGTTTATGTCTCTTCTGATAATTATCTTGTCAAAAATATTATAATTTACTTTTACTGCTCTGTGTTAAACTGTATTAACAAATAAACTAATAATTAATAATTAACTAATAATAACAAATAAACTATATGTCTTTGTGATGTACTTCACTGGATACTCTATCTTGAACTCTCGATATTTGTTTTATCTGCCAACAACTGTAGCTTATGTGCACGATTATTTCTTTGACTACTGTGTGTAACTAATGTGTTTGTTTGTGAAGCTTTTCTCCATGGGTCTCTGCTGAAAAAGGGCTTTAGCTCAGTTGGGCTATCCCAGTCAACAAATGTCTAAATAAATAAATAAAAATAAATTATGTTATCTAACATTCCATCTGTGTTGTCGATCTTCATTCATTCTTGATGAATGGGACTCTGTGGTGATCCTCAGAACCGGCTTAGCCATTATACATCTCGCGCCAGCCAAAAAACTCTCGAGCTTATTCTCTACCCACAATGCCCCACTCTCCATTACCTCAGATTGAGTTTGTAGCCAAAGTATCATGGAATGATAGGTATGCAAGGTAGAAGCCATGTCTAATGTGAAACCTAAAAGGTTCCCAGATCAAGTGTCCAATCCTCCAGGAAATCTATAGGAGGGGGAAGGAGGGAGAGATGTCAAAAATAAATGAAGATTGACAACACAGATGAACATCATGGTAAGAACATAACGTCTTTATCTGATGTTGTCAATCTTCATTCATTCTTGACGAATGGGACCGAGTCCCCAGGTACTTTAGATCCTGGGTGGCCTTATGAAAGGATATTCCTGAGAAGCATAGAGCCAAATGATGCTCTTCCCCTGGAGACCATATCTAATTTGTAATGAGTGATAAAGGTATTTGGAGTAGACTATGTTGTGGCTGCACATATTTTATCAATGGAATCCCTAGAGTGGAAAACAGCTGACGTGGCTATAGATCTGGTGGAAAGTGCTTTAACAGGCACAGGTAACTTGTGGTTGTTATGACTGTAAATGACGGTAACACAATCTCGGACCCATTTTGATAAGGTAATGTTTGAGACAGGTTTCCCCAGGGATAAACTCGAAAAGGAAACAAATAACTGGTCCGATTTACCAGACTCTTCGGTCCTGTTGAGGTAGAGATGTAATTGTCTGTGAACATCTAGTAAGTGCAAGCAATATTCGCCTTTATTGGAGAAGCTGTGAAAGAAAATGGGCAAATCAATTGTCTGATTAATATTAGACTCTGAAACTACCTTATGAAGAAATGAAGGACTGGTTCTTAATGAAACCTTATCCTTACGAAACATCAGTTAAGGGTGTTTCACACATAATGCTTGAATTTCAGAAACTCTCCTGGCGGAAGTAATGGCCACAAGAAAAAGAGTTTTACACGACAAACTTGAGATGGCAAGTTGCTGCTGGCTCAAAGGGTGGGAGCACCAAAGATTGCAAAACCAGAGTCAAATCCAATGGAGCTATAGAATTCTTGAATGGGGGCTTAAGACGCAATACCCCTTTAAGGAAAACTTTGCATAAATGGTGGGAAATTAAACAATAATCTTAACAGCCATTGTGGAGATTAGAAATGGCCACTAACTGAACTTTAATTGTGGAAGCAGAAGCTCCTTGATCAAAGAAGAAAGCTAAAAATTCTAGAACTTTGTCAACAGGAGCTGAAAATGGGTCTAAATCATGTGTACAAGCCCAAATAGAAAATCTCTTCCATTTGCTAAGGTAAACGTTCCTGGTGGAGGGTTTGTGAGAAGCCAGATTATTTTTTTGCACTGAGAAAGCTATATTACTCTGCCTGGCAACTAATGGAATTGGAGAAACCAATCTGTTAGCTTGAGACTGTGAAGACTGGGGTACAACAATCCCTGTGGGTGAGAGAGCAGGTCTGGAACTAGGTCCAGAATCCATGGACAGTGAATCAGGTGATGCCAAAGAAAGAGGAGCCAGACTTGTCAGGGCTAAAGAGTGCAATGAGGATCAATTTGCTTCTCAACGTTTGGGCTTTCTTCAAGAACAGGGGAAAGAGACAGAAAGGGAGGGAAGGCATAGAGCAGTCCTGAGGGCCAATCGAGAAGAGGAGCGTCTCTCAGGGGCTCCCCCTGAGAGGTGATTAGGGCAAAACAGCTGCTGCATTTGTTATTCATTAGGGAGGCAAAGAGGTCACAGCAAGGCTAGCCCCATCGATGAAAGATTTCCATCGCCACTTTGGGAAAGACCACTCGTGAGGCATGAGAATGCATCTGCTCAGTTTATCGGCTATCACACTGGAGTTCCCCGGGATATGCGTTGCAACTAGAAAGTGGTTGGAGGATATTACACATTGCCATATTCTGAGAGCTTCCCAACACAGGAGGTATGATCTGGATCCACCCTGTCTGTTGGTGTACCAGACCACTGACATGTTGCCTGACTGAATCGCAACTGTCCCCCGAGGGGGGTAGACTGAAAAGCCTGCAACACTACGACTATTGCCCTCAATTCCAGGACACTGATGTGCAGATTGGCCTTGGACTGTTCTTCCCATTTAATGCCCCCCTCAACTGATCTGGGAGGCGTCCATGGTCACTATGGCCTTGGGGTGAGAGGGATTGAAGGGGGGCCTAGAAGGGTTTCCTTTCACTTCATCTACCAGGATAGATCCTCCCTGCAGCGACTTGTTATCAGAATGGGATAAGTCATGGGCTGTGTTAGTATGGAACATTGTGCAGCTAAGAGCCACTGTAGTAGCCTCATGTGAAATTTTGCCAAAGGTACTAAGTTTATGGTCACTGCCATAAAGCCTAAAACATGGAGTACAAGAACAGCGGGAACCTCGTCTTTGGATAGAATGAGTTGTACTTGAGACCTTTTTTTTTTTTTTTTTTTTTTTGTAGTCTGGGAAGAGGGAGAGAAGCTACACAAGATACTGTATTGAGACAAGCTCATAGAAACTCCAGGTTTTGTGTTAGGAGTCAGCTGGGATTTTTCTTTGTTGACAGTTATGCCCAAACAGTCGAAAAAATGCAGGATAAAATGTGTGGCTTGAAGCAGTAGATGCCTGGAGGGGGCAGTGAGGAGCCAGTCGTCTAAATAAGGAAACACTCAGAATCAGTATAGTCTCAGGTGAGCTGCGACTGCTGCCATGCATTTGGTAAACACCCTGGAGGGGACTTGTGATGAGACCTATGGGCAGCATTCTGAAAGGGAAATAACTGGCTCCTAGCCAAAAGTAGAGAAACCTTCTTGAGTGTTTGTCCACTTTTATGTGGTAATATGCATCTTGAAGGTTTATAGAGCACATCCAATCATTTTTCTCTAGGGAGGAAAGTACAGACTGTACTGTGACCATCCAGAATTTTGTCTGCTGAAAGAATTTGTTCAGAACGCCAAGATCCAGTACTGGCCTCTAGTCTCTTGTCTTTTTTGGCACTAAAAAGAACCTTGAGTAAAATCTGGATCCTAGCTGGTCTGGAGGGAGTTCTTGGATGACTTTTTTTTTCTAGCAACTTTTGAATCTCCAAGGCTGCTTGATCCCTCTGATTGGGTGGAACATCAGGGAGTTTTCTTTGCAATCTTATAAAAAGAATAAAGGGGATATGATAACCTATGGCAATGATTCTCTGCACCTCAGAGGGTGGGAGGATGGCAGAATGGTTAAGGTGTTTACCTTGGAGACACAAGGTGCAGGGTTTGATTCTCACATGGAATAATTGGCTAGGCTTAAAATGGCCAACAAAGGCAATAAGCCTAGTACTAATATATGAATCTATGAACCCACATATCAGACGTTATTAGTCGCCAGGCTGTCTGGAACAGTGAAAGTCTTCCCCTGACTGCTTCCAGAGGTAAGCAATCAAGATTCCCTTCAGGAGCGCTGGTAGGGTTGTCCAAAGGAGTCTCTGATGCCCTGATTTCGCGGATCACCTCTGCCACTGGATGGACGTCTCCCATTAGAGCTCTCTCCTCTGCCCCAAGAGGAGCTACTGCCACGTGTGTCCTGAAAAGGCCCTTTGGACTTCTTGAACCACATCTTCCCACTCTTCTGATTCCTGGAATAGGATCACTGAGAAGTAGAAAAATGAATGCCCACAGCAGAAAGAGTCCTTCCATCTTTTTTGCACCTGGTTAGTGTGTCTTTGACTTTGCAGCCAAACAAGGAAGATCCATCAAAGGGAGCAATGATGAAGGAAGACTTGAAAGGCTCTGCGAACTCACTCCTGAACCCGCTGCTCTGGCTGTCCTCTTGGCTACACAAGCGATAAGCCTTATGGATGAGTTCGATATAGACTCCAGGATGGCAAGCTGAGAGGCAACATATCCTGCACCTCATCTCAGACAGCTCTAGCGAGGGTATCTGATAGTGCCTTGATCAGATCCCTCTCAATTCTAGTAAAGTGCGCCATGAAATTCAAGGACCTCAGGGCGAAGGTCAATGAAGCATAGACCCGCCTTCCAAATCTGTCCATCGTCCTAGACTCTCAGTTAGGTGGATGGACAGTGGAACTCTCATCAGCAAGTTCCTTCTTAGTGGCTGCTGCCACCACTATGGCATTTACTGTTAAACCCTTTGCCCAATATTGGTGATGTTCAGGTGCTAATATCATCTTGTCTGGTCTCCGGGGAATTGGCTCTATGGAATCAATGGCCTTCCACACCCACTTGGACATTAATTTAATGAGGTCATCAGCAAGTGGAGTCACCTAGGAAGTAGATGGGCGAGAACCAAAGGCTTGCAAGTACACGGGTTCCTCAGAGAACAGAACTTTGGGCTTCCAATAACTCCTCTGTTTTAGCATCTCCAGGATGACTCCAAAAAAGACATCTTCAGGGGGCGAACGAGGGGAATCCTCCCTCTCATCGAAGTCCATGTCTTTTGTGACAGATTCTTCCGAGGATCTAAGTGCCTCCTCTTGCACGTCTTCTTTCGGGGTGATTCCTCAGTGGGAATCTCTTAGGAGGACTCCGAAGAAGAGGGGTGCTGTACAAGTGTAACTTGCATCTTCGGTGCTCGCTGTCCTGACATGAGAGATGACGGCAGCTCTGGACCAGAAGGTACAGCCATATCACACTCCAATACAGGAGGGCCCAGCTGAGAGCCTGCAGAGACTAATGCCCTCTCCTTGATTTGGAAGGAAGGCAGCCCCCCCAAAGAGGGATGGTAGCCCAGAACTGAGTAAAAGAAGTTATGTCTTACCATAACATTTGTCTTACCATAACATTCCATCTGTGCTGTAAATCTTTATTCATTCATTACAGATAGGACCTCGGTTCCATCCTTGGAACCGAGATGGCCGTTTCCCAGCTTGCGCAAGCCAAAACTCTCAGCTAAGAACCTATCGACAATGCTCCTCTCCCAGTTACTCCAGATCGAGTTTGCCCTCCCTAGATAAAAAATGTAGTAATAGAAAAAATAATAGGAGGCTCTCTCTGAGCAAATACCCTAACCAGGAGTCCAGGCAGGGGGAAGGAGGGCGGGAAGTAATGAATGAACAAAGATCTACAACACAGATGGAACGTTATGGTAAGACATAACTTCTTTATATGATGTTGTAAATCTTTGTTTATTCATTACAGATAGGACTGAGTCCCCAGCTAATTGAGTCCTGGGAGGCCCTAAGGAAGGATATTCCTGAGCACCATAGAACAAAAAGATGCTCATCTCCTGGAGGCCAAATCCAATTTGTAATGAGATATAAAGGTATGAGGTCTTGCCCAAGTGGCTGCTGCACATATATCATCCATAGAGGCTCTGGAATGAAACGCTACAGAAGTAGCCATAGATCTGGTAGAATGAGCCTTTATCCTGGAAGGTAAGGATAGCTTATTCTGTTGGTAGATAAAGGTAATGACGTTTCTAAGCCAAGAGGATAAATTCACTTTGGAAACAGGTTTACCCAATCTGGGTCCTGCAAAGGCCACAAACAACTGGTCTGTTTTCCTGAAAGATTTAGTCCTGTCCAAATAACAACGAAGCTGCCGGTGCACATCAAAGGTGTGCAAAAGGTACTCCCCTCTATTAGAATGCCTTGGGAAGAAAACCGGCAGGTCAATAGATTGGTTAATGGAAAAGCCAGAAATGACATTGGGCAAGAAAGAAGGGTCAGTACGAAGGGACACCCTATCTGTGTGGAAGATCAAGTAAGGACTCTTGACACCCAAGGCCTGCAGCTCAGATACTCTTCTTGCTGAAGTGAGTGCTACTAGAAAGTATGGTTTTCCATGACAAAAATTTCAAATCACATGAATTAAAGGGCTCGCAGGGAGAACCTGTGAGACACTGAAGCACCAGAGTCAAGTCCCAGGGTTCTAACTGAGGCTTGACCAGAGGTTTAACATGCAATACTCCCTTCAAAAAGGTCTTGCATAGGTGGTGTGACATAACTGAAGAATTATCAAGACCATTATGAAAACTGGCGATGGCTGCTAAATGTGCAGTGATCGTTGAAGCTGAGGCTCCTGCATGTAAAAGAGTAGTCAGGTATTGTAGGATCTTTTGAACAGACAGAGAAAGGGTCTAAGTTCTGGTCTTTGGCCCAAATAGAGAACCTAGTCCATTTACTAGAATAAACCTTTCTACTGGAAGGTTTGTGCGAGGCCAGAAGAATTTCACAAACAGGAGATGGGATGTCAGGCAGCCTGGCAATCACTGGAAGTGAAGGAACCAAGCTATGAGCACGAGACTGTGCAGGTTCGGAAGAATCCGTCCCTGAGGATGAGATAACCGGTCCTGGGAATGATCCAAGATTCACGGGCTGTGAATCAGATGAGGCCATAAAAGCAGGAACCAGACTTGACGTGGCCTGTAGAGAGCAATGATGACCACTTTGCTTTTCAACCTCTGAGCTTTCTGGAGAAATTTTGGAATGAGGGGAAATGGGGGAAAGGCATACAGAAGACCCGGGGCCCAATCGGGCGTTAGAGCATCCCTCGGTGGATCCCCCTGAGGGGGATCAAGGCAAAATAGCTTCTGCATTTGTAGTTTAGAGGGGAAGCAAACAGGTCGCAGCAAGGCTTGCCCCAATGTTGGAAGATCCGATCTGCTATTACAGGGTTGAAGGACCATTCATGAGGCATCGGGATGTTCCTGCTCAGATTGCCCGCAATAAGGTTGTAACTCCACTGAATGTGCATTGTTATAAGAAAGCAATTGGAAGCTATCGCCCAGTGCCAAATCCTCATGGCTTCCCGACAGAGGGGGTAAGATCTGGTTCTGCCTTGCTTGCTTGTATGATATACCAGACGATTGACATGTTTGTCTGACTGAATTGCAATGGTCCCCAAGGGTAGGGATGCATGGAACGCTTGCAATGCTAAGAGAATTACCCTCAGTTCCAGGACATTTATGTGCCAGTTGGCCTCAATGGGGATCCAGGTGCCTTGGGAAGTCTCCCTGTTAATGCCTCCTCACCCTAACAGTGAAGCATCCGTGGTCACCGTGGCCATGGGTTGGGGAAGACAGAACGGTCAACACCAAAGATTCGTTTGTGGCTTCATCCACCATAGCATTTCTTCCTTGCAAAGGTTTGTAAGGTGTATCATGTGGCTGAGTGGGTGGGTTAACGACGACCATTTTGTGGAAAGGAGCCACTGCAGGATCCTCATGTGCAATCTCGCCAGTGGTACTAACATAATGGCAGCTGCCATAGAGCCCAAGAGTTGCAGTACAAGACAAGTACATATGTGTGAGGAAGAAGGTCTTAGATTTGGTGTCTTATTTTCAAACGCCTGTGAGGGAGGAGAG
Organism: Protopterus annectens; assembly: GCF_019279795.1. Taxonomy (NCBI): domain Eukaryota; kingdom Metazoa; phylum Chordata; order Ceratodontiformes; family Protopteridae; genus Protopterus; species Protopterus annectens. The sequence goes on from NC_056727.1 coordinate 1,210,778,951, forward strand.
TAGCCTGACAGGATGTTGTGTTGAAGACCGCTCCAATACATTCCACTGTCTTCATTGGGAACATCTGAGATTTGCCTTTGTTGACTGTAATCCCCAAGCAGAGAGAGAGACCTTGAGTGTAAGAGAGGCTGCGGACTAGAAGATTCCTGGTTGGAGCGGTAAGGAGCCAGTCGTCTAGATAGGGAACACCTGGAATCCTTGTAGTCGAAGATGAACTACCACAACTGCCATACATTTGGTGAACATTCAGGGGGCTGTCGAGAGACCAAATGGCAGTGCCATCGAACTGGTAGTGATTCGCTCCCAGCCAGAAGCGAAGAAACCTCTGGGAGCGGTGATCCAGCTTTATGCTGTATTACGCATCCTGGAAGTCTATAGAGCACATCCAATTGTCCCTCCCTAGGAAGTGAAGAATGGACTGTATTGTGACCATCCAGAATTTTTGAGGTTTGATAAATTTATTCAGTAGGCTGAGATGCAGGACTGGTCTCCAGTCCCCTGTCTTTTTTGGCACTAAAAAGAACCTCGAGTAAAACCCGGATCCTGTCTGGTCTGGTGGGACTGGTTGGATGACTCTTTTTCTTAGCAGCTTTTCTATTTCTAAGGCTGCTAATTCCCTCTGATTGAGTGGTACATCGGGGATTCGTTTGACGGGTCTGGGAGTTAAATCGAATTGTAGCCTCTGGACATTATTCTCTGCACCCAAACACCGGTAGTAATAAGATGCCAGGCTGGTAGATGTAGAGAAAAACGACCCTTGACTGCTTCCAGAGGAAAGCAATTGGGCTGCTGCTCAGGAGCGCTGTTAGGGTGAGTCTTCCATATGAGTTGCCCCCTCTGCCCCGGGGGGATTGTTCACCACGAGTGTCACAAAAGGATCCTTGGGATTTCTTGAACAATATCTTTCCTCCCTTCTGGTTCCTGGAGTAGGACCTCTGGGGGTTGGAAAAGCATATGCCCACAGCAGACAAGGTCTTTCCGTCTTTCTCACTACATGCTAGTGTGTCTCGTACCTTGGGTTCAAAACGTGCAGATTCGTCGACAGGTGCATTGACGAAGGAATATTTAACGGGGTCTGCGAAGTCACACAACTGCATCCAAACATTACGTCTCATGACAACACCAGATGCGGCAGCTCGAGCTGCCCCCTCGGTGGTGTGAGATCAAACACATAGAGGAGGCAATTAGATAGCATTAGAACCAGCTATAAGGCCCTGCAAGACTGCAGTGGCAAAACCAGCTCTGGATTTAGAAAACAATTGGCAAGTGGTAATGCTTGGTGAAGGTATGTACAGAACTCCAGGTAGCAGCTTCTAGGATGTCCCTGGTAGGGACACCTCTGAGAAAGGCTGTAGAGGTAGATGCAGCCCTGGTGGAATGAAGTCTCATCCCCTGTGGGGTAGGTTTTCCATGGTGCTTATAGCAGAAATGAATGCAACGGCATATCCACTCAGAAATGGTTTGCTTTGAAATGGCCTTCACCTCTGCCCCTGCAGAGAATGCAACCAGCAGCTGTTCAGATTTCCTGAGAGGCTTAGTCCTGTCCAAGTAAAATCTAAGTTGTCTGTGCCCGTCCAAGGAGTGCAGTATTCGTTCCTATTTGTTCTGTGGATTAGAAAAAGAAGGTTGGCAAATGAATGGACTGATTAAGGGCCATACTGTATACCACCTTGACCATAAAGGAAGGATTGGTCCTAAGGGATACCCTATCCACATGAAAGATGATGAAAGGCTCCATTGCCATGGGGGCCTGTAATTCAGACACCCTTCTTGCCGAAGTGATGGCTAGGAGGAAGGCCGTTTTCCAAGAAAGGAATTTCAACTCTGCATTTGCAGCTGGCTTAAAGGGAGGTAGAGGAGCTTTTCCAATACAAAGTTAAGGTCCCAGGGTGAAGTAGGGGCTCTCCTGGGTGGTCTTAAGTTTTTGGCCCCTCTGAGGAATTGCTTCAGCAGTGGATGAGAGAAGAGGGGTGGCTCTGTATTATAATGTGCGGAAATGGCCGAGGCATGAATTTTGATGGAAGAAAAGGAAAGGCCCTTGTGAAGCATCTCAGTTAAGTATTGAAGAATGTGCGGTAAACTGGGCACTGTTGTGCCCATCCGCTGAGTTTGGCTCCAAGAACAGAATCTTTTCCATTTTTTAGCATAGGATATTCTAGTACTAGGCCTCCTTGCCTCCAGAATGACATCCATCACTTGGCTTACTGAGGGATGGTAACGGGGAGATCAGGTAATTAGCCAGGCTGCAAGGTTCAGGGTTTGAAGCTGTGGATAAAATATCTGGCCCTCCTGCTGGGACAGCAGGGCAGGGGTCTAAGGCAGGTGCCATGGTTCCAGCAGCGACACACTGCACAAGAGGGGGTACACCAGTGTTGGCGTGGCCAGTCTGGTGCAATCACAGTACTGTCCTTGGTTTATCCGGTTTGATCTTTAGTAGCACTCTGGAGAGGAGAGGCAGAGGGGGAAAGGCATAAACTGATAGGTTTTTCCAGGTGAAGGACAGGGCATCCACATTCCAAGCTTGTCTGTGGGGAGTCCTTGTGCAGAATTTGTCCAACTGGCAGTTCTGAGGGGAGGCAAAGAAGTCCATCTCTGGGCTTCTTTCTTGTTTCTCAAAATGTTGAATATCTTTGGTTCCAGTTTCCACTCGTGTGGGTCCATGAGATTTCTGATTAAATCGTCTGCCAGTGTATTTAGCTTGCCTGGCAGGAATTGAGCTTGTAGGTGCACTTGGTAGCTCAAGGCTGTGTTCCACAGAGCCATGGCTAGTCTGCAGAGAAGGTATGAGTGGGTTCCCCCCTGCTTGTTTCTGTACCACATAACAGTAGTGTTGTCCGTCTTTACCAATAATTGTCCTGGAAGAATGTGGTCTTTGAAGGCTGTCAGAGCATTCTGTACAGCTAACATTTCTTTTTAATTGATATGCAGGTGCATTTGACTCGGGTTCTATTTGCCCCGAATGCACTGCCCTGCCAAGCGAGCCACCCATGCATAGTCTGCTGCGTCTGTTGTTAGGGTTTGGGCGGCAGGGGGTAGAGTGAATGGCAGTCCCTTGTTGTGGTGGCAGGCCTCTGCCCACCAAAGGAGCTCTGTCTTTAGACAAGGGATGATAGGAATCATTGATTCTAGGTCCTAAGAATGTTGACACCATAGGCTTTTTAGATACCATTGTAGTTTCCTCATATGCAGTCTTGCATATGGAATTAGTAGAATGCAAGAGGCCTTGAACCCCAGGACTTGCAGTATTTTCCTTGCAGATAGCTGGGTCTTTGTGGCCAGTAGTTTGAAGTAGGCTGTCAAATAAACTTATTTCTCTGGCGTGAGGTAGGCCATCTGGGAAGTTGTATTCAAGCTTGCTCCCAGGAATACAATTTGTTGACAGGGTACTAGACGTGATTTCTTTTCGTTTATGGTGTACCCCAGAGAAATTAGTAATTTCTTTGTAAATGCCAGATGATTTAATAGTATGTCCTGGATTTCTGCCTGAATTAGACAATCATCCAGGTATGGGTATATTTGAATATTTCTTTGCCTGCAAAATGCAATGACTGGAGATAGGCATTTTGTGAATACCCTGGGCGCACTAGATAAGCCAAAAGGCAGTGCAGAGAACTCATGGTGCATGTAGCCTGCTCTGAAGAGTTAGGTATCTTCTCCAAGATTCCCTGATTGGGATGTGCAGGTAGGCTTCCTTTAAATCTAGTGTTGCCAACCAGGCGTTTTTGCCTAGCATGGGAAGCAGCTGATGAAGAGTTATCATTTTGAATTTTGGGATTACCAAAAAAGGTGTTTAGGATAGACAGGTCCAGAATAGGACGCCAGGAATTGTCTTTTCTGGGAACCAGGAAAAGTCTTGAGTAAAAACCTTGCCCCCATTCTTCTTCTGGGACAGGTTGAATAGCTTTGATGCTTAGAAGAGAGAGAACCTGCTTTTGAGCCTCTGCCCACTGATTTGGGGGTAGGTCTGGCAAACTGTTTGGGGTTGATAAGGAATTGAAGTGGAATCTGTATCTTTGGGAAGCTATATTTAAAACCCATTTGTCTTGGGTAATGAGCTCCCAGTTTTTGCATGCAGGGCGATCTTTCCCCCCTAAAGGAACAGTCAGTTGAGCAGGGCTTGGAAGGTTTAAAGTTAAGTCATTGTGACAGTTTCCCATAGGAGGTGCCTTACTACTTCCAGCTTTGGAAGTGGGAGCCCCCCACTGCTTAAGCCTTTGAGTACCTTGAGACTGAATCCTGGGTGGTCTGCTGGTTCTGGGTTTGGATTGAGATGGTCTGGAAGAGGAAGTAAAGGACCAATTCTTAGAAGGCCAGTGCCTACTAAATATGGGAGGCTGTACTTGCAGGAAAACTTTAACAGTTTGCATAGATTTAGTTTTTTCTTCCATTTCTAAGTACTTCTGCTTGGTTGCCAAACAGGCGGTCTTGGTTTAAGGGAGCATCCAGTAATTTAGCTTTAACATGATCTGGTAAAGTTTGCTCCTTAAGCCAAGCATGCCTTCTAAGTACAGACCCAGTGACAGCAGCCCTGCAAGATGCCTCTAATGAATCAAAACCACATTACAAAGTATGTTTTCCAACTTGTTCAGCAGAATGCATTAAATCCTGTAATTCTTTATTTTCAGTACAGTCAGGAATCAACACCATTTTCTGTTTAAGCAACCCAATAATATGTTGCTGATACTTTAACATATGAAACTGACAGTTTAATGCCCTAATGGCCAAAGTTGCAGAAGTGTAAACCTTCTTACCCCATCTGTCCAGGGCCCTGGAATCTCTATCTGAGGGGGTAGGGTTTTTGGCAGTAGTAGCCTTAATGCCTTTGGGTCCCTGTGAAATGGTCTCAGGATCCACAGTAGGATTCTTAAAGAGGAATTTGTGAGAGTCAGGTACTCTGTAATACCTGTCAGGTTTTCTGGGAGCCGGGGGTAAAGTGTCAGGGGCCAGGCTAGATTCCAAGAAGGCATCATCTACAATGTCCAGTACAGGAGGGATAGCTAAAGGCCTGTGTTGAGGTAGGAGTAAGAATTCCCTAAGCCTCTTTTTCGAGTCAGAGTAATCCTGGCTTTCCCAGTGGAAATGCTCCTTAAGAGGATGCAAAGTTTCACCAAAAGAGAAATCCTCTGGATGGGGAAGCAGAGAGAATGGAGTCCTCTGTATCAGAATCCTCATAGGTGGATAAGGGCAACTCTTGGTCATCAGAAAAAACAGAAATTTCAGATCCCTGATCACAGGAATCAGAAGGAAAATCAGTTCTAGGTCTCTTAGAGGGAGAAGAGTGGCTTCCCCGGATTAGAGATATAAGGTCTTCGGCCATTCTTATAACTTGTTTTTTAGGTATAGGGGCCTGATCATGCGGTCTGGGCATCAGTTTTCTAGTCATGGATCGAGATTTAGGCCTTGAAGAAGAAGATGGCATTGGTTTAATATGCAAGTCAGTAGGCCTGAATACGCCCTCAGAAGCCGGTGCCTGCACAGTGGTTCCAGACCCATCCAAGGTAGAGCCATCCGCAGGTTCCACAGTCAAAGAAGCATCTCGTGGCATACCGGACTCCGAATGGGTCTCAGTAGTGGCCTGCGAATCTGAAGTAGCGGGTATCAGGGCTGCAAAAGTGCCTCACTTGTGTTACCGGCGAATTGGTGACTAGCTTAACGGAAGCATCATCTGCAGCTTTGGACCTATGCGGCCTGTCTTTATCTTTGCATTTTTTCAGAATGTCGGTAGTCGGGTGGCTTACCACAGCCATTTCTGGATAACTGAACCGAGTACCTAGAATAGATGCGAAAATGAACAGACGATGAATAGTTCGAAGTTTGGACAAGGCACAAAACTGACAGCGAGGGACGTCGTGGTCTGGGCCTAAGCAAGGAATGCAGTATGAATGAAAATCTTTATATGAGGTATTTGCTTTCCACAAGAAATACAATTGTTAACTTTTACTGACATCGGTTTAGAGTAACAAAAAGTTTCCCCAACGGGGTACTTAGCTTTGTTGAAGACTTCGGATCTGAAACTCGAAAATAAGAAGTTATGTACTCACCATAACGTTCCATCTGAGTAGATAAACTTCATTTGTCAACAACCTATGGGTTATCGGAGCCGCATCGGATCCGAGCCGGCAGTTTCCAACAGCTAAGATCCGAGCTCCAAGCTCCTCCCCCTTACCCATAACTCCCTGCCATCCCTTCCTGACCTCAGATCGAGTTTGCCTAAAGCAAGGCTTGCAATCACCACCTGTCTAGGGTAAATTGGATACAATCTACCATGAAGCGGGAAAATCAAGAACATCCAAAGAGGACAGGGGGACGGAGAGAGGGACGGTTGCTGACAAATGAAGTTTACCTACTCAGATGGAACGTTATGGTGAGTACATAACTTCTTAATCTGAAGTAGTTAACTTCATTTGTGCATCAACCTATGGGACAGAATCCCCAACTACCTGAATCTTGGGAGGCCCTCAAGGAAGGATGTTCCGGAACACTGCGGAGCCAAAGGATGCTCTCCCTCTGGAAACCAGAGCTAACTTATAGTGGTTTATAAATATGTGTGAGAAGAAGCCCACGTGGCAGCCGAGCAGATGCCATCCAACGAAACTCTGGCTTGAAAGGCAGCAGAGGTAGAAACAGACAGAGTTGAATGGGCATGGACTCCCTGAGGAGCAGGTCTGCCAGAACTCTCATAAGCCAAGAGAATACACTGAGAAATCCACCTGGATAGTGTGACTTTAGAAACAGCTTTCCTCAAACTGGATGTAGCAAAGGACACAAACAGCTGATCTGAACATCTATAACAGGCTGTCCTGTGCAAATAAAATCTCAACTGCCTGTGTACATCCAAAGAGTGTAACTTGTATTCGCCCTTATTTTGCTAACGGAGCTGTGAAAGGATCCAGATTCTGATGTTCAGCCCAAATAGAAAAACGTTTCCATTTGCTACGATAAACTTTTCTAGTAGACGGCTTGTGAGCCGCCACTAGGATCGCTCTGACCGAGGAAGAGATACTGGGAGTCCGAACTAACAGTGGAACTGGATCAACCAAGCTGTGAGCTTGAGGTTGTCCAGGTTCGGGGTTGGTAGGCCCAGGGGGTGAGATATCAGATCCGGGAGAGGATCTAGAATCCAGGGAGGATTCACTAGATGAGACCACAGATAAGGGAACCATGCCTGATGAGGCCAGAATGGGGCAATGAGGATTATCGTGCTCCCCAACCGTCTGGCTTTCTGCAGAAATTTCAGTATCAGGGGAAGAGGCGGGTAAGCATAAAGCAGACCGGGAGGCCAAGTATGCACCAGAGCATCTCTTGGTGATTCCCCGGGTGGAGGAATTAGAGCGAAGTAGGTGTCGCACTTCGTGTTTGAAGGAGAGACGAAAAGATCGCAACAAGGTTGACCCGATTTGGAGAAGATCTGCTTTGCTACTTTGGGATTCAGAGACCACTCGTACGGAGAGAGGATGGTGCGACTAAATCTGTCCGCTAGGATGTTGTACCGACCTAGAATGTGCTTCACTACGAGAAAGCGGTTGGTGGAAATCGCCCATTCCCAAACTCTCATGGCCTCTCGACAAAGTGGATAGGACCTGGTTCCCCCTTGTTTGTTGATATACCAAACAACCGACATGTTGTCCGTTTGGATCGCAATAGTGCCGACGGGAAGAAGGCTCTGAAGTGCTTGCAACGCATCTCCAGGACATTGATATGCAGTGAGGTCTCCGACTGGTTCCACGTGCCTTGGACGGTCCTGCCGCAGCAATGCCCCCCCCCCACCTGAGGCGAGAGGCGTCTGTGGTCACCGTGGCTAGGGGAGGGGACATAGAGAAGGAGCGCCCCTTTTGGAGGTCCAGAGACTGGAGCCACCATAAGAGGGCACTCCTGCAAACCCTGCTGAGAGGGACAGGATGGCTCAGGGGAAAACGTAGGAAGGACCATTGGACTTGGAGGGTCCATTGCAGAATTCTCATATTTAGGTGCGCCATGGGAAGGAGATTGATGGTAGCCGCCATCGAACCTAGGGCCCTCAGGACCAGTTCTGCCGGAGGGGTCGGACAATGAAGAATGGCTTGCACATGAAGTCTTGGGGATCGTATCTAGTCCGGAGTTAAGAAAGCTAAGAGCTGGTTTGTGTCCAACCTGGCTCCGATAAAGTCTATGACCTGAGTCGGGAGTAGGGAGGATTTCCCAGCATGTATCGTGATCCCCAGCCGGGGAGCTAAGCGAAGGAAGAAATTCCTGGCTGTGCAGAGTAGATGTCTTGTGGGGGCGGTCAGGAGCCAGTCGTCCGGGTATGGAAAGACCTGAATTCCCTGAAGTCTCAGGTGGGCCGCTAACACCTTGGTGAACACCCTGGGGGCCGTGGTGAGACCAAAGGGGAGGACCCTGAATTGGTAATGGCTGGCTCCTAGCCTGAAGCGGAGAAACCTCCTGGATCGTCTGTCCATTAAGATATGGTAGTACGCATCCTTGAGGTCTATGGAGCACATCCAGTCGTTCTCCTGCAAGAGGGGGAGAATGGATTGAAGAGTGACCATCCAGAACTTTGTTTGGCTATTGCCAGGTTCAAGAGGGATAAGTCGAGGATTGGTCTTAAGTCCCCCGTCTTTTTTGGCACCAAGAAGAATCTGGAGTAAAAGCCCGATCCGTACTGGTCTGGGGGGATGTGCTGGATCGCTCCTTTTTCTAGCAGCTGCCGAATTTCTGTGGCTGCGGCCTCCCTCTGATCGGTTGGGACATCGGGGAGGTACCTGGGTCTGAGAGGGGGGATGGAGAAACGGGATCTCGTAGCCTCTGGATATGATCCGAAGCACCCAGCAGTCTGTCGTGATGGACTCCCAAGCGGCTAGGTGCTTCGAGAAATGTCCCCAGACTGCCTCCAGAGTGGAGCAGTCGGGTAACCCCTCAGGGTTGCTGCGTGGGCCGATCAGAGAAAGGTTCTCTGGACCCAAAGTTCTTTGGGCCCCCTCTGCCTCTAGGGCGGCGTCCACCCTGTCCTCCTCTGCCTGTGAAGGATGGGGAGTCCGGAGCAAAACGGGATTGCTGAGACTTTCGGAACCACATCTTCTTCTGTCCCTTTTGGTTCTTAGAGAAGGCCCTCTGGGGAGCCGAGAAGCGGACTCCGATGGCAGACAACGTCTTTCCGGCTTTCTCGCTCTGGATCAAGGTGTTGCGTACGGTCTTGCCAAAGAGGGCAGAACCATCAAACGGGGCATTAGCAAATGACGCCTTGAAGGGTTCCGCAAAATCACAGTGGCGGAGCCAGGCCTGTCGCCTCAGTACGACGCCTGCTCCGCTAGCTCTAATGGCCCCTTCCGTAGCATGGGATAGCAGCCACATAGAGGTATTAGAAATCGATCTGAGAGTGGCCATTCGGGTAGAGTACACCTGTTTGTCCTCTGCCGACATGGACTCTGGGGGCGACCCAGCATATTCTTTGATAAGATCCCGCTGGAGCCGTATGACATGTGCCATGTAGTTCAGCGACCTTATGGAGAAGGTGGCTGAAGCAAACATCCGCTTCCCCAAACAGTCCATCGCCCGAGACTCCTTGTCAGGGGGATGGACAGAGGGACTCTCTTGGGCCAGTTCCCTTTTGGTGGCCGCCGCCACCAACATGGCATCTACAGGGGTTCCCTTGCTCCAATGAGACCTGTCCAAAGGCGGGCTGAGAATTCTGTCAGGCCTCTTAGGGACGGGCTCCACAGTGTCCGGCTCCTTCCATGCCCAGGTAGTGATCAGATCTACCAGGGGATCGGCCAGAGGGGACACCCACGATCTAAAGGGACCAGACAGGCTCCAGGGCACTGTCGGCGCCGAAGTACCAGACTCCATTGGCGCCGACATTCCCCTGGCTCCGACGCTACTCGGCTCCGTAGACCTGGAACCCGGAAAGCGGGTCAGGGAAGGAGGAATCGGGGCAAAAAAAGGGGTCGAGCTCCCCCCCGGAGGGGGGGGGGCAGGAGCACTCCCATCTGCAGCTGGGCCTGGAGGAACCTTCTCATCATCCGGTCCAAGTCTGCATCTGTTAGGCTTCTTGTAGATCGGGAAGAGGCCACCAAGGCGGGACGGGAGTGCCGCCTCGATGACCTCTAAGGAGACCGGGCCTCATCCTCCTCCAGCCCCGGCAAAAAGCTGGGGGGGAATGGAGCCGGGAAGGAGAAGGTCCGGACGTCCCAGGGGGAGAAACTCGCTTGGCTGGTGGGGCCGAAGCGGAGGCCTCGGCCCGCCGCTTGTGTTTTTCACAGCGCTTCTCCCTCCTGGCTTCCCTATCCTCCTGGCCCAAGGTGGGAGGTTGAGTCCCGGCCAGAGGAAGGGAAGCATCTGTCGGCGCTGCCGCAGCTGCGGCAGGAGCCACGGAAGGGCCGGAGGAAGAAGCAGAGTCCAGGGGCAGGAGTCCCGCCAGAATCAGCTTTGACCGCCGGTCCCTGATAGCCCTGGGGTTGAACGCTACACAAATAGAGCAGCCAGAAGACAGGTGTTCAACCCCAAGGCATATCACGCTGGGGAAAGCTTATGGCCACACTCGGTACACTTAAAAAAAGAAAGTTTTGGTGGCCTCAGACATACCAACTGAAAACACACATGCTAGGCCCCAAAACCACACACACACTCACACAACCTAACGCTGACGAGAAACGGGAGGAAAGGCTAACAATTACACCAAAAACAAACTAAGGGTAAACAACTCAACACCAACTCACTCAAAAATTTAACTTTTATAGAAAAAGGATTTTCTCACAGACTGTATAGCCGAAAGCCCGGAAGCTCGAGATCAAACTGCTGGTAGTAACTGCGGCAAACTAGATCTGAGGTCAGGAAGGGATGGCAGGGAGTTATGGGTAAGGGGAGGAGCTTGGAGCTCAGATCTTAGCTGTTGGAAACTGCCGGCTCGGATCCGATAACCCATAGGTTGATGCACAAATGAAGTTAACTACTTCAGATCAAAAGTTTCCGGAGTTGGCCAACCGACACTTGAGAACTGCTTCTGCTTCGGGCACCGCACGGCAAGAAAGACTGATGTAATGGCATCGACTGCATGCTTTATACCCTTGACTACCTGACATCATGGAAGATGAGACTGCAACCAACACAGTACCCAAGACTTTGATAATCAGGCCGGCGGAGGGCTACCTGCAAGCAGATAACCCAAATGTAATGACTGCAACAGTGAAACACAAAGAACATCATCAAGTAACTGTCAGGGCTCCAAGAGCCAAGGATGACTCGGAGAAAAAGGTAGGAACCAATCCAGAGCCCTCAGTACCAACAGCTGAGCTACAGACTTGAGAATCTATAAGTTCTGAGGGAACTGAAGATATCAGAGCACCTCCTGCAGCCAAAGAGGGAATGCTTGTCGGCACCAGGAGAGCTGGGAATGGGGGAGTCTAAGTGAAGGGCTATAAGCCTCCTGAGGATGTCAGAGGAGGAAAATCCAGAGGAGTCCTGGGAGAAAAGACCCCAACACCAAAGGGGAGAGAGGTCTAAGGGTAAGAAGGCCCCTGGCTGCCAAAAGCTGATCCACCAACCTTACAATGTCTACCTCGGAAAGACTCGGAAAGGCTTGTATAAGCCCTAGGGCCGATAGCCTAGTACCAACCTATGAACTCCTGAAAGATTGGACAGACATCCCCGAAGGAGATTCTGGCCTTTAAAAAAATGGACTGGGAAGTTGACCCACAAAAGGGTCTATGGAATGGAATACTTTGTCCAGGGAACTAAAAACGGCTCTGACTTTGGCAATGAAGGGGTGGGTAGAGTCTACTGTGAAGCCGATGGTGAAGTCAGTACCAACTGAGAAATTAAGATGGCCTGTGCCGACATCAGTGCTAAAGCTCTCGGTGCAGAGACTGCCACTGTTGCCCGTGCCAAAGATTCTTGTTTTGTCAATTTTGGAACCTTACTCTTGGTTCTGAGGAGGCTGACCGAACAGAAGATTTGTCTCTCTTAGTCTCTGGTGCTGTAGGAGAGCTCAGAACTGAATGACTTCTCTTTTTAGCCTGGTCTGACTTAGATGAAGTAGGATCTGGCTTAGACACGGCTTCTTCAAAAGAAGATTTTAACAGTCCTTTTAATATCAACTTGTTTCATTATACTACTCAGGCTCTGGAAAGTACAGTTGTGTACACTACCATAAATGTAGATGTTAGAGTGTCTTCACTGTTGCAGTCATGACTGTAGGGTTCTCCCCTGCCGGCGGGAAGTCCTCGGTTGGCCAGAATCCCAAAGTCTGGGTCCGGCTTCGGCTGTTCAGCCATGCTCCCTGACGTCAGAGCACCAGGAGTACAAAGCTGACAGCCGACGCCATGTTCTCCAGTTTTTCTTGCCCCAGATGTCAGGAGTTCCAAAATGAGTAAGGTCCCATACCCTCAGAAGAAGGGTGAAAAAAGGAACCACACAAAAGAAAAAATAAGAGGGGACAGGAGGAAGGGAAACCCAGACTGCAACAGTGAAGACACTCGAACATCTACATTTATGGTAAGTGTACACAACTGTACTATGTTCATCGTGTTTCACTGTTGCAGTCATGACTGTAGGGCAGAATCCCAAAGCAGAATGAAAGGGAGGTGGTCATAAAGTAGAGGGAGTGGCTAAAAGGCCCTGCAAGACTGCAGAAGCAAAGCCTGCCCTAGACTTAGAGTAGAGAGGTAGATTGTAGTGCTTGGAAAAAGTATGCAATGAACTCCAAGTTGCAGCTTCCAAAATGTCTTTGGTAGGTACTCCCCTGAGGAAGGCAGCTGAAGTGGCAGCAGCTCTGGTAGAGTGAGTCCATATACTCCCTGGGATTTGCTTTCCATGATGTGAATAGCAAAATCTGATTCCATGAGCAATCGATTTAGAAATGGTCTGTTTTGAAATGGCTTTACCTTGGGAACTTGAAGCATAAGAAACAAACAATTGCTCTGATTTCCTGATGTCCTTGGTTCTGTCCAGGTAAAAATGTAGTTGTCTGTGTACATCCAAGGAATGTAAGATCCTTTCCCCTTTATTTCGAGGAGTGGGGAAAAAAGTTGGCAAGTGAATAGTTTGATTTAAAGCCACTTTGGAAACCACCTTAGGCATGAAAGTAGGGTTAGTCCTTAGAGACACCCTGTCTTGATGAAAAATAATATAAGGTTCCACAGCCATAAGAGCTTGCAAGTCTGAAACTCTCCTGGCAGAGGTCAGAGCTAACAGGATGGCTGTCTTCCAAGATAAAAACTTGATGTCAGATGTGGCAGCAGGCTCAAAAGGAGGTAAGGTGAGCTTTTCCAAAACATAGTTGAGACCCCAAGCAGGAATGGGAGGAGATCTAGGGGGCAATAAGTTCTTAGCTCCTCTGAGAAACTGTCTCATGAGCTGGTGGGAAAAGATTGGAGGGTCTGTATTATAATGAGCAGAAATAGCAGAGGCATGTATCTTTATGGAAGAGAAAGAGAGACCCTTATGTAAGAGGTCTGTCAGGTAAAGTAAAATCAGAGGAATGTTAGGAATAAGAGGATCAGAATCCTGAGCCTGCATCCAGGAACAAAATCTTTTCCATTTTCCTGCATAAGATTTTCTAGTGCTAGGACGTCTGGCTTCTAAAATGACATCCATAACCTGCTTGGGTAGGAGAGAATGAATCAAAGACCCTGGATTAACCAGGCTGAGAGTTTTGACATGGGAGTGTAGAACCTGACCCTGGTGTTGGGACAGAAGGTTCGGAGTCTGTGGTAAAACCCAAGGGGGCTCCAGATAAAGGTTTTTCAGTGTTGGGTACCAAAACTGTCGAGGCCAATTTGGGGCCAGCAAGATTATCATCTTGGGCTTGTCCTGTTTGATCTTTAATAATACCCGTGAAAGAAGAGGAAGAGGCAGAAAGGCATATACCGAGAGGTTTCTCCAACTGAATGATAGTGCATCCACTTTCCAAGCTTGTTCGTGGAAAGTCCTGGTGCAAAAAATCTGTAGTTGATGATTGAGGTGGGATGCAAAGAGGTCTATGTGAGGACATCCCCAGACTGCTGTAATCATCTTGAATATTTCGGTGTCCAGCATCCATTCGTGTGGGTCCGAAAGGTTTCTGCTCAGACTGTCTGCCAGGAAGTTTTGCTTCCCTGGTAGAAACTGAGCTTGAAGGTCCAGATTGCAAGCTAGAGCTGTGTTCCAAAGATCCATGGCTAGTCTGCAAAGGGGATAGGAATGAGCTCCCCCTTGCTTGTTTATGTACCACATAACTGTGGTGTTGTCTGTCCGTATCAGTAGTTGTCCTGGTTGTAGAAGATTCCTGAAGGCCAATAGAGCTTTCTGAACGGCTAACATTTCCTTTAAATTGATATGCAGGTGCTTCTGATCCTTTGTCCAAAGGCCCTGCATACAGTTGCCCTGAAAATGGGCTCCCCATGCATAATCTGAGGCGTCCGTCGTTAGTATCTGAGTGGCAGGAGGCAGACAGAAGGGTTTTCCCTTGTTTAGAGTACATGCCTTGGACCACTAAAGGAATTCCTTTTGAAGACAAGGCAGGACGGAGATCAGTATGTCTAAACTGTGGCAATGCTGAGGCCATACACTTTTTAGGTACCACTGTATTTTCCTCATATGTAGTCTTGCATATGGTACGAGAAGGATGCAGGAGGCCATGTAACCCAAAGCCTGCAGGAATCTCCTTGCAGATAGCTGAGTTAAAGTTGCCAAGGTTTTGAAAGTTGAAGCCAGCTGTAATTGTTTTTCGTATGTCAGAAATGCCATCTGGGTTGTTGTGTTTAGAGAAGCGCCCAGAAAAATTATCTGTTGTGAGGGTGTCAAATTTGACTTTTTTATGTTTACAGTGAATCCCAGGAACTTGAGATGATTCTGAACAAACTCTAGATGCTGGAGTAAGACATCCTTGCTGTCTGCCTGAATAAGACAGTCGTCCAGATAAGGGTAAATTTGAATTCCCTTGAGTCTGCAATAAGCTACTACTGGAGCCAGGCATTTGGCGAAGACCCTGGGTGCAGTAGACAATCCAAAGGGCAGCGCAGAGAATTGATAGTGCCTCGATCCGGCCTTGAACCTGAGGTATTTTCTGCGTTCCTGCCTGATGGGAATGTGTAAATATGCCTCCTTTAAATCCAAAGTTACCATCCATGCATTTTTGGTCAGCATTGGAAGTAGCTGCTGTAGGGTAAGCATCTTGAATTTTGGTATCTCTAGAAAAGTGTTCAAGACTGACAGATCCAGAATGGGTCTCCATGAATTTTGCTTCCTGGAGACTAGAAAGAGCCTTGAGTAAAAACCTTGTCCCGTCTCTGAAAGTGGAACTAGTTCTATGGCTTTCATAGCCAGGAGAGCTTCCACCTGGTTTAAGGACTCTGACCATTGGTGTTTTGGAAGATCTGGCCATCCGCTTGGCCTTGGAAGGGTATGAAAATGGAATTTGTAACCTCTTGAAACCACATCTAGAACCCACTTGTCTTTGGTTATAGGAGTTCAATTTAGGTGAAAAAGCAAAAGTTTTCCTCCGAGAGGGGCTTCCAGGCAAGAAAATCCTGCCGCCCAACAGAGGGAGTCATTGAATCTGTTTCCTATGAGCTTGCAACCTGTCCTCTCCTCCCCTAGGGGTGGAAGCAGTCCACTGTCTTGGTCTATAAGAGGCTTGCGTTTGAGGCCTTCCTCGGGAGCGTCTGTATCTACCCCTCTGAGGCCTGTCTGAATTGGGAAAGGACCAATTTTTTGTAGGCCAATTCCTACTAAATCTGGGTGGCTGTACTTGTAAGAAATCTTTAACTGTTTGCATGGATTTTGCCTTGTCCTCCATCTTTTTAATCACCTCTTCAGCTTTAGATCCAAACAAAACATTATGCTGAACAGGAGCATCCAATAATTTAGCTTTTACTTGATCTGGCAAATTTTGTTCCTTTAACCATGCATGCCTTCTAATTACTGTGCCAGAGGCAGCAGCCCTACAAGAAGCCTCCAAGGCATCAAATCCACAGTGTAAACCATGCTTCCCAACTTGTTCAGTGGCATGCATTAAGTCATGTAATTCCTTATCATTTGCACAGGCGGAAATGGAAGTTAGCTTTTGTTTTAAAACAGACAGGAGAAATTGCTGGTATTTCAGCATATGAAACTGACAGTTTAAAGCCCTAATAGATAAAGTAGCAGAAGTGTACACTTTTTTGCCCCATCTTTCTAAAGATCTGGAATCCTTCTCAGTGGGAATGGGGTTTTTAGCAGAAGCGGCCTTAACGCCCTTAGGACCCTGAGAAATGGTTTCAGGGTCAGCAGTAGGGTTCTTGTATAAAAACTGGTGGGAATCAGGAACCCTATAATATCTGTCTGGCTTAACAGGAGCTGGAGGAAAAGAGTCAGGAGTTAAATTAGCCTCCGAAAAAGCATCGTCCACAATATCCAAAATAGGAGGAATAGCCAGGGGTCTATGTTGGGGAAGAAGAAGAAAATCCCTTAGTCTTTTCTTAGATTCCGAATACTCTTGTCCTTCCCAGTGGAAATGTTCCCTCATTTCATGCAAAGTTTCCCCAAAAGAGAAATCCTCAGGGGGAGAAGCTGAAGGAATGGATTCCTCAGCATCAGAATCCTCATAAGGAGGGAAAGAATATTCCTGGTCGGAAGAAGAAACTGAAGAAACAGAAGCCTGATCAGAGGAGTCATAATAAACTTCCTGCCTTGGCCTTTTATCTGGAGGGGGATGTGAACCCCTAATCATAGTAAGTAAGTCCTCCGCCATCTTAAGTAACTGTTTCTGAGACTTGGGAGCCGGATCAGAAGAGGCCTGGGCTGCAGTCTTTGATTTGGAAGGAGTCTTTGCCTTTGTCTTTGCCTTTATTAGAAGCTGAGTAGGCCTGAAAACCCCTTCGGAAGCCGGTACCTGCACAGCGGCTCCGGACCCATCCGAAGGAGCATTGTCCGAAGGTCCTGCAACAGAAATATTCAAAGGCCTAGTTGGCTCCTCGTGGGAGTCCGTTTCGGCTATCGGTTCCGAAATGGCCGACGACAGGGGCTGCAAAAGCGCCTCACTGACGACAGCTGAACATGAAGCTGGCTCTGCTTGTACGATATCGTCTGATTTGGACCTCGGAGGCCTGTCTTTGTCCTTGCGTCGTTTGTGAACTCCGGTAGCCGGAACCGTATCCGACGACATTTTGTAATTAAAACGCCTACCGAAGTAATGAAATGCAAAATCGTACCTTCGTTTAATTGTACGTTGATTGAATCTAGCACAAAACCGACAACTAGCTACGTCATGGTCAGGGCCTAAGCAAGGAATACAGTAAGAATGAAAATCCTTATGAGGTATTTACTTCCCACATGAAATACAGTTATTAACTTTTTCTGATATCGGACTGGAGCAAGAAAAAAGTTTCCCCAACGGGGTACTTAGCTTTGAGTAGGAGTAGAAAGTCTTCGGACTGAAGTACGTTTAGAAAAAAATTGTCAGGAGTCAGCCGACCGGCACTTGCGAACTGCTATCACCGCACGGCAAGAAAGACTGGAGAACATGGCGTCGGCTGCCAGCTTTGTACTCCTGGCGCTCTGACGTCAGGGAGTATGGCTGAACAGCCGACGCCGGACCCAGACTTTGGGATTCTGGCCGACCGAGGACTGCCTGCCGGCAGGGGAGAACCCTACAGTCATGACTGCAACAGTGAAACACGATGAACATCTGAAAGCCTTGCAGATAGAACAGTCAATGTCTAAATGGGTTGTGCACCCAAACAGTATACACATGAAAGATGCTCATCTGAATTAGGCATCTTCCGACCACAATTTTGGCAGTGTTTGAAGCCAGAAGTCCCCTTTTGTTTTCCTGCCATTTTACGAGGAACAGAAGTCACCAATAAAAAGCCCGACAGAGATACTCTCTCTCACACACACACACACACACACACACACACACACACACACACACACACACACACTGGAAATTCTACCAATGATGATAGAGAGAAATATCAAGAATGGTAGAGAAAAGGAAGAATACCAACAATGGTAATATAAAAACAGGGTTACCTTAAAAGGTACAGGGAGAAGGAAAGGTTACCAACAATGGTAACGAGAATACTGTGAAGGTATGTAGGGTAGAGAACCAGAATCACTCAAGAAAAGTAAATGAGAAGGAAATTAAACTAATTGCTTAAAGTTAACAGGAATTTGTTAAAGAGGAATAACAGTGAGGAGTATCGGCTGATGCATCTTGTTATCAAGGTGGCAAACGAGATATGAGGTAATGGACAGAGGGACATTATGGGTAGAGTCTTAGCTCGAGAGTTTTTCTGTCTGGCACGAGCTATATAACGGCCGAGCCGGTTCAGAGGATTGGAACCAAGTCCCACTCGTCAAGAATGAATGAAGACTGACATCATCAGATATAATATTAAGCTATGTCTGTATTTTTAAACAGATGACATTTTGCTCTTTCATTCCCAATGGGAAGAGTCTGTCCTGATGTCAGACCTCTACCTTGCTGATATTTCGAGTTGGATGGTGTTCAGTGAGTTGATTTCACCAAGAATATGGACCTTACAGAGTTGCTGTTTTCTCATTTCAGTATAATGGTTCTGTATCCTTACCAACTTTTGCAAATGCTCTGGTCACTCAGATCACATTACTGCAACGTCAGGAGGAGATTTTCATCAAATATACACCAGTACAAATTGCTACAACATATTTCTTTATTGGAACATACAAAAGAGGAAATGTCACCCTTGTGCTGTGCAGACTACAACAGCTTCCCATCTGGTATCACCTTTGTAACAGTCTTCTGACTTAGGAAGTCACTGACTTATTCATCTCAAATATTTATTTTTGGCCCTACATCCACACATGTTCCCCCCTCAGTTTTCCTGCATGATGGAGCAGGAGTTCATCAAGTCTCATTTACAGACATAAATATGGAAATCTTTTGTCAATAACTACTTTCTAGGGAATTCTCCACCCTCATCCACATCCAGTACCTAGAATGATGACCTCTTAAAAACTACTAAAATGTTTTGCCTCAAGTTGTATAAGCTTATGAGTATATCTAATTTAGCACTCAAAGTTCATAGTTTTTGTTTATATGATCACTTACTGCTTTCTGAAACTGCTTGAGTGTTTTAATATAAGTGATCTTGAGAAAGATGTCTAGAAATAACATTTTGACAATAACAGTACAGGTAAATGTGGTGGAGACGCATGCTTTTTACGATAAACATGTAATCAGCAGAATACTACAAAAGTATAAGATTATGCAACATATCCTTACATATCCGTGTTTAATAAACACTTCTGTCAATCAAAGTCAAAGTTAAGAAATCATGTCTGTGCCAATATATGACCCCAAGCATACAGGTATGGATGATCAGTGCACATGCAAAATGGTCAGTAAGTAAATAAACTAAACAAATAAAACAAACAAAAAAGTAACTAGCTTTACAGTGCAACTTGCTGTGTAGGTACTGATACGAGTAGAATACCTGGGCCAAGCTGTGTTCTTTAGAAATCATATTCAAATGTATTTTCTTCTATAACTAAAATACACTACCACCTCACATTTACCAGGCACCCAAAGCACACTTATCAGATGAACTTCTACAACATTTCAGCAAGAAATAAAGTATTCCAGCATTCCCATTGTTATGAAATACCTAACACTAAGTTCCATCTTACGATACAAGATACTTACAGCCTCATTTCTGAAGGGTGGGTTTCATCATCTTCCCCCATGAGAATGATTCCTTTCAGCTTCACATTACCAGTGAACCTAAAGACAGAGCAAACATTATATTTATTATAACGCACTGTAGTTATGTACTTACCATAATGCTTGATCCTTTCATTTTAGTCCCTCGAACACAACTGATGAGTCTTCAAACCACTTGATGGATTTGATTTAGTGCACTAGTGCTTCAGCCTCAAGCTCCTTTAAATGTTTCCCTTCCATAAACTCCTAGTACAACTAATCTCTTCAGACTGAATTTGCTGCCTACTTCAGGAATGGAAACTGTTGAAGAGTGGAGAGGGTAATAGTGCAGGAAAGCTTTGACATAGCCTCTAAGGTATCCAGTCAATGACTACTTGGCAGGGGAATGCAGGGAGGGAGGGATGTTGTATTGGATGTACCAGAATGAAAGGATCCAGTGTTATGGTAAGGATATCACTACTGAATCCTACTGTATTTACTCAGTCATTCAAATCAGACTTAAGGGTCAGAATTATAATTTCCTACATACCCGAGTGGCATTATGGCAGGAAACTTCAGATTTGTGGCTCTGAAGGAAGCCCTAGACCAGGCGATAACATCAAGTTTTCATTTCAAATAGTGTGCACTGTAGACCAGGTGCTGTAGTACATATCTCTTCCACACAGGAAGTTTTGAAAAAAGCTATTAAAGTCACTATAGACCTTACTGAATGAGCTTTTAGCTTGGAGGGCAAAGGTTTATTGTGCAATGTACAGACAAAGGAAATACATTCGGACAGCAATCTTGATAAGGAAACTCTGGAGCCCTTCTTTCCCAGCTTCGTAAGGTTGGAGAACATAAAAAGCTGAGCACCTTTCTCTAATGACTTGGTTCTATTCTGGCAGAATCTGAACTCTCTACGGACATCTACAGTATGAAAGATATACTGCCCTCTGTTGAATCGCTTGGAAACAAAACAGGTAAATGAATTTTTTGGCTCAAGTTAGCTCTGAAACATGTTTAGGAATGAAGGAATGGTCAGTCCTTAAAGGACTCCATCTTTATAAAAAGTTGGAAAGAAACTAAAGAAAATATGACATCTAAGAAGAAAGGGAGTCAATACCATGGTCTGATGCCCAAACAGAAAAATATTTCCATTTACTAAGATATACTTTGCATGTGGACTCCTTTTGAGATGCAGAAATATTCAGACTGTACTCTGTGATAAAGGTCTTTGGCCATTAGGGTAACTGGAGAAGCTAAGCAGTTAATTTGAGGTTCTTGCAAATCTGGGTGATGTGTTCCGGATGGGAGAGAGAGAAGATCTGATTTGTGGATCGAGAAGCCAAGGGTGCTTCTTCAGATGAGTCGCTAGCAAGGGGAACCAAATTTCATGGGGCCAACACAGGTTAATGAAGATCTCCATGGCTTTGCGATCTGTCACTTTCTGCAAGACCTACGACAAAGACGTAGAGGTGGAAAAGCATATTAGAGTCCAGAAGGCCACTGCCTGACTAGAGCATATCTTGGGATAGTACATACCAAAGGATCAGGGCAAACTTACTGGTGCATTTGATGTTGGTTGGAGAGGCAAAAACAGTGCAGTACAATTGGCCCTAGCAGTTGAAAATCTGCTGAACTACCAGTGAATTTAGACTTGCTGATCCTACTAGCAAGATAGTTTTCCCTCCAGGAATAAGCACTGCAATTAGAAAATGAAGCATAGGAACTGCCGTCTGCCAAAATCTCATAGGCTCTTAGCTTGGCACAGAGAACAGGATCTGGTTCATTCTTATTTTGTTCAAATATGACACCTACAGACAAGCTATTCATCTGAATGGAAATCACTCCTGCCTATTCAGAGGTGGATGAGAAGCTTGTTGGGCTACTTGGAGATGGCCTCAGAAGAATCAGGTTCTCCTGGCTACCAGATCCACAAATTGTTCAGCAGAAGGGACCAGCCAGGATGTAGAGGTGCAGAGCTACAGACCTCAAACAACACTTCAGCATGAGTGGGTAGATCAATGGGCCAAGACCCTCTTTGTCATATCAATTCTAGGATCTTGCCAAATATGGCATCATCTGGAGGGGACGGGGGGAGCACTCCTGATTATTCAGATCAGTGTCCAAAGTGATAGACTTAGCATGGGAGTCAATGTGCCTCCTTTTGCATGTTCTCTTTTTTGGAATGTCAGGCGGGTAGCTCCTCAAAGGTATCAAATTGCAGTGGGGCAGCCTTTATAAAGGTACTTGCTCTGCTCTGACCCAAAGCCATATGATAACCATAGGAAGTTACAAGGCTATTGGCCCTGAGGCCCTTATAAGCCTAGCCAAGAGTTTAGCCCATGCATAGACAAATCAGCACCCGATGCCCCTGTCCAGCAGGGACACGGGTGGAATCTCAGGGATGTATTTTCTATTTCCCATCCAGTTATCCAGATTGCGCTTAAAAAGGGGTAAAGAGGTACTCTCAAAAGCAAAAAGTAACAAACAAGTGAAAACAAAAACCAGAAGACAAAATTACCCTGTACTTGTGAACGCCAAGGGAATTTTTGTATAGTCCACACTTGTAAATTCTCCACACTCAAATGGCTGCTGTAGACAGAATCCAGGATAAAATCAGTTATGTTAGATGCTAAATAAATGTCCACAAAGAGGTCCTATGCGACAAAATATCCATATGAATCAAGTAGTAAAAAAGATTTCTCCAAAAGCTTTATTGAACCAATACTGTGAATCGCTTTTCGTCCCACGCTTCACAGTATCGATTCAATAAAGCTTTTGGAGAAATCTTTTTACTACTTGATTCATATGGATATTTTGTCGCATAGGACCTCTTTGTGGACATTTATTTAGCATCTAACATAACTGATTTTATCCTGGATTCTGTCTACAGTAGCCATTTGAGTGTGGAGAATTTACAAGTGTGGACTATATAAGAATTCCCTTGGCGTTCACAAGTACAGGATAATTTTGTCTTCTGGTTTTTGTTTTCACTTGTTTGTTACTTTTTACGTTTGTTGGTCTGTCATGGCTGAAGACATATCACCCAGTCCTAATATTGATCTTAACAATCAGCAGAACACACTCTTAATACCTTTGGTTGAAGCACTTTCGAAACAAGTTGAAGCTTTAACCAAAAAAGTAGAAAATCTGTGTAACAACCAAACACAGAGCTGTAACAACAGTGCTAACACTAACAAAGAGGTCCGCACTCCACCTGTATCCAACAGAAATGAATCTAATTGTAATGCATCTGTATTACCGACCCAAGTTAATAACAACGACCTAAGGGGTAATATGCCAAACAGCAATAATCAACGATCCAAAGGGCTTATTGGGGCACCATCTTTAATCTGGTTATCCGAACCACTAACATTTCAATTACCAACTACAAGTGTAACCAGAGAGCAACCGGCCGAGGATCCAACAGACATTTCTACTCTAATAAAGCAACTTGACCACCATTTGATAAAATATAAAAAGTTGAAAACTGAGATTGCCTATTTTCTTGAGTGCCTAAGTGAAGGCATAGTGCCAAAAGGGTTGCGTTCTTGGCAATACCCTACTGGCCTAGTGGATGGTTCACCATTCCACAAAGACTTAGCTCAACTTTTCAACAGACGTGGCTGCGAGCTTTTAGAAATGAGATGCAAACATTATAAACTGCAAGCCACAGAAATTACGCAGATAGCTACCAGCTTAAATGAGACAATTCAACAGCATTCTAATTTTATTCGTTACCAATATGACTATGACAGGATTTTCTTTAGCATAGACCAATATATTGATAAAATTAAGGAAGGAAAATGCAAGAAACTGAAAAGGGACAGAATAGCGTACAGTAACGGGTTAGCATACCCTAAAACTCCCCCCTCCAGAATAACGCCAATTTTACTTCTATGGCTACCCTTCAAAGTAACATCATAGGCCAAAATGAAGAAAGAAATAATATTAATGAAGAAAATGGATTTAGTAACAATAACAACTGATCTTTTTACCAAGAGAATGATAACAACAGTGCTGAACAGGTATCCCATGTTGGGACCCCACAGCGCTCCTCAAATTTTCGGGCAGGAGCCTCTCATTACAATTTATGGAAAACCACTTATTACAGCCCCAACTATCAGAACAGGAACAACACCAACAACCAAGGGAGGAGGGGGAGGTAAGCCTGGATACTTCAAACCATTTGACTATTTTATACAATTCATCTAAAGACTTTAAAATTTTCAATTTCTCTTCAGTATATGTTACACCAAATATTATTGAATTATTAGCCCGAGGTCATTCATTTGTTCCTACCTGTCGGGCTAATTTAGTTACAACTATTGTTGATTTTAAGTTGTTTTTGAGGAAATTAAATTTGTGCATGTATTTTAGTAATACAAATCCAGTTGACAACAAGTTTCATATAGCAAGTACATTTATCCCACCGACACATCCAGTTTTGGCAGCCTTTGAATTAATGTGCGAAAACGACTTTAGGAATATGCTGTACTTAAACAGTTTAATGTACGACCTAATATTTCCAAAGAGGACAGATTGCCTCTCACATTATTAAAAAATACTGCTATTCGGTTTATTCAACCTGACAAGGGTGGCGGTTTGGTTATAATGACACAATCACAACATATTGAGAAAATGGAATCTCTCCTCGACAATACTGCTTATCAATTATCTTCCAAGAACGAATTGTATCAAGCGTATAAAATCATAAAAATCTACATTTAACGACTTCTTTGTAGAGGGAAGGATTGACTTGACTACATTTAATTATTTGAACATGCTTGCACCCAAGATTCCTATTCTTTTCGGCATCCCCAAGATTCAGAAGTCCCTAATTAACCCCCCCCATGCGACCACTAGTAGATGGACGTAATAGTATGACGTATCCATGTGCCAAAATTATTGATTACATTTTGAAAAAATATGTACTGAAAGAAAAAAACATATAAGGATTCGTGGTCTTTTTTGTATAATATCAACAACGTCGAGTATAATGATTCATTTAATTTCTTAACAGTCAACGTTAAAGATTTATATACATGTATACCACACACAGAAGGTATTGAATATATTAGCTATATGTTGAGAAAGCACCAAGCACCTACACTTGAGGTAGAATTAGTTGAACATAAAACTACTGTTCAATCTCAGTCTTACTACAGGATATGTGCCCAAAGAGTGGCATACAGCAACAGTGGTTCCTCTCCATAAAGGTGGTGCCTCAACAGATCCTGAAAACTATCGCCCCATAAGCCTCACTAGCTTGGTCTGCAAAGCTATGGAAAGGATCATCATGGACCTCATAAATAAAGATATTGGGGACCTACAAACACTGGATCCTACCCAGTTCGGCTTTGTTAAGGGCAGATCCTGCCTCTTAAACCTGGTTGATTTCTTTGAAACAGTCACCAAGGCCATTGACGAGGGGAAGGTGGTCCACACAGCCTACCTGGACCTCACAAAAGCCTTCGATACAATACCCCACTCGGGCATTATAGATAAGCTCACCAGCTTAAATATAAACCCCTATGTCACTAGATGGATTGCAAACTGGCTCAAGGACAGAACCCACATGGTTAGAATTGCTGGAGCCATGTCAGACTCCAAACCAATTACAAGTGGTGTCCCACAAGGCTCAGTCCTGGAACCTCTCTTGTTTGGTATATATTTCTCGGAGGTACAGGCCAACACGGAAGGACTGTGGCTGACCAAGTTCGCAGATGACTGCAAACTGGGCGCCATAATCGACTCTCCAGCCGACACAAGCATCCTCCAAAAGGGCCTCATAGAAACAGACAACTGGTGCAATTAACCATAGGCAAAACCCCCATGGGGGGGTTAATTAGGGACTTCTGAATCTTGGGGATGCCGAAAAGAATAGGAATCTTTGGTGCAAGCATGCTCAAATAATTAAATGAGAACATCCATGCAACTTATATAGTTTAGTCACAGTGCTGATAAGCTAGCATGTTCTAATATTTGCACTTGCTCACTAAAGCAATTATATAAGTCAGCACTAAAAAATTAAAAGCACTACACCCTCACAAACTCCCCTTGAGTACCTTGTTCCCCATTGGCCCTTTTTTTCAATTATAAAGGAATTCCCAATACTATTCTAGCATGTCCAAAGGTCAGTTGTCAATCTCCTCTCCGGTCCAGCTGGTGAATCTGGGAATCTTGAGGCAATGTTACAACTGCCTCATGTACACAGACAACCCTCTCCTCCTCCCAACAAATTCCAACACATGTGAGAGATGCAACCATATAGCCAAACTGGAGGCTAAGCTCTCTCAACTCAGTACTGGCGTAACCAGTCAGGAGGAGAAGGAAACCACACTCACTACAATTCCAGTCTTACATAGACCTACCACGACAGCAAACTTTTAGTTATGTACTTACCATAACTTTGGATGTATGGGATCCATCTCGCCTACATTAATCACTGATGGGTTCGGAGCTGATCCGTCGTCTCCGACTCGGCCTTTATACTCTAGAACGAAGTCTCTTATTGGCTGGGCTACCCCTTATCCCACAATGCACCACACCTGCTTCCCCAGATCTTGTTTGTCCGCTCTCATACAAACATACAGGAACAAAACACGTAGTAATAACTGTAACCAACTGGAGTCCTTCCAGAGGAGAGCTCAGCAAGACCAATGTTTCCTCCAAATCCAAAAGGTAGGGGGAAGGAGGGTGGGTATGTATGAATGTAGGCGAGATGGATCCCATACATCCAAAGTTATGGTAAGTACATAACTAAAAGATGTAATGGGATCCTATCTCGCCTACATTCATCACTGATGGGACAGCGTTCCTAGCACCTAAAACCCGGGGTGGCTCATTGGAATGCACTCCTGAGAACTGCAGAACCAAATGAAGCTCTGCCTCGGGAAGCCACATCAAGCTTGTAATGAGAAATGAAGGTGTGCGGAGAAGACCAAGTAGCAGCCGCACAAATATCATCTATTGAAACTTTGGAATGAAAAGCTACAGAGGTGGCCATAGCCCTGGTAGAATGAGCCTTGATTGGAAAAGGCAGCTCCTTGCCTGAGTGGGAATAAATGAAGGTAATGCAATCTTTAATCCATCTAGCAATGGTGGCTTTGGCAACTGGAAGACCCAATCTATTCTCCGCAAAGGACACAAACAGTTGGTCAGATTTTCGAGTCTGAGTGGTCCTATCCAAGTAAAAACGCAGTTGCCTATGGACATCCAACTGGTGAAAGGTATATTCTGCTCTATTAGAGAAATTTGAAAAGAAAACTGGAAGCTCCAATGATTGCTGAATGCATAAAGGGGATGCTACCTTAGGCAAAAAGGATGGATTCAATCTAAGGGAAACTCTGTCTTTGTGAAAGATCAAATACGGAGGGGAAGAACAGAGAGCCTGAAGCTCTGAGACACGCTTAGCAGAAGTAAAAGCCACTAGAAAGGCCGTTTTCCACGACAGAAATTTTATATCACAAGTGGCCGCCGGTTCAAAGGGACGGGCAGTTAGGGAGGCCAGAACCAAATTTAAGTCCCAAGGGGGAACGGGATGAGCTACAGGAGGGCTTTCCTTTAAGAAAGGACTTGCAAAGTCTGTTAGCCATTAAAGAGGGGTCTGCAGCAACATGAAAATTAGATATAGCCGCCAATTGAAGTTTAAGTGTGGAGACTGAAGAGCCAGAATGAAATAAGGAAGCTAGAAATTCCAAGACCTGAGGAATTGGGGCCGTAAGAGGATCAATGCCTTGCTGCTGGGCCCAACAAACAAACCTTTTCCATTTGCTGGAATACAGCCTAACAGTAGACGGCTTGTGGGAAGAAGACAAGATGTGCATCACTTCCGAAGAAAGAGAAAGATCTCTAAGGATGGAAGTGGAGTAACCAAGCAGCCATTCGCAGCGACCGGATGGATGGATGAGAGTGCCCCAACGGATTGGATAGCAGATCCGGCACTGGGTCCAGAATCCAAGGGCCCTGTGTCGCATACTTCTGAAGAAACGGGAACCAAACCTGATGGGGCCAATGTGGGGCAACCAAAATCATATCACACCAAACATGGAGAGCCTTCTGAATCACCCTCGGGAGAAGGGGAATCAGAGGGAAGGCATAAAGCAGACCCGGGGGCCAAGTGTGGGCTAGAGCGTCCCTTGGGGACTGCCCCTGAGAGGGCGTCAGAGTGAAGAACTCTCTGCACTTCGCATTGTTGGGGTTGGCGAACAAGTCGCAACAAGGGAGGCCCCATTTGGCGAAGATTAGTGCAGCCACTCTGTTGTTGAGGGACCACTCGTGGGGCAGCAGGAGGGTCCTGCTGAGCCTGTCTGCAATCACATTGGCTTTCCCCGGAATGTGCGTGGCTACTACGAAACGTCAAGAGGCTATGGCCCAGCGCCATACTCTCATGGCCTCCCTGCAAAGGGGGTAGGACCTGGTTCCCCCTGCTTGATTATGTGCCAAACTACCGACATGTTGTCGGATAGAATCGCAATAGTACCCTGGGGGAGAGCATGATGCAGTGCCTGTAGAACCAGAAACACCGCCCTCATTTCCAGTACATTGATGTGAAGGTGCGCTTCGCAATCTTGCCAGGTGCCTTGGACAGACCTGTCCAGATAATGACACCCCCACCCTATCTGGGAGGCGTCTGTGGTCACCATAGCAACAGGGGGCTGAAGAGCGAAGGGACGCCCCCGGTCCAGGTTGGACCGACATAGCCACCAACGGAGGTCCTGACGACAACTGTCCGTAATTAGAACTAGGTGATCCACGGGAAGTTCTTGGTAAGACCATTGTACCGACAACAGCCATTGCAGCACTCGCATGTGCAGTCTGGCTAATGGTACTAGGAGGATGGTTGCAGCCATCGAACCCAACAACTGAAGGATCTGTCTGGCAGGAACCCGAGATTTGGGTAACAAATTTAGGACCTGTGACTGTAGAACCTGAATTCTCTCTGCTGGTAAGAAAGCCCGCATACTTCGCGTGTCTAACTCTGCGCCTATGAAGGTGATACGCTGAGATGGCCGCAGCACAGATTTTTCCCAATTGAAAGAGATTCCCAGTGAGAGACCCAAGGTAACTGTGGCCATCAGTGCTCGAACCAGTAGATGCTTGGAGGTGGCAGTGAGGAGCCAGTCGTCGAGTTAAGGAAACACTTGGAATCCGAGACTTCTCAAGTGAGCCGTCACCACTGCCAGACATTTGTTGAACACCCTGGGGGCTGTGGTGAGACCAAAGGGCAGTGCACGAAACTGGAAGTGAATGGTTCCTAGGTGGAAGCGTAAATGACTCCTGGACTCCTAACGTATCAATATGTGATAGTAAGCGTCCTTGAGGCCTATGGAGCACATCCAGACATCCTTCTCCAATAACGGGAGAATGGACTGAAGGGTGACCATCTGGAACTTGGACTTTTTCACAAAACGATTCAAAAGGCTGAGGTCCAAAATTGGCCTTACGTCCCCTGTCTTTTTTGGCACCAAAAATAACCTTGAGTAAGTTCCTGATCCGATCTGGTTGGCGGGGACGGGCTGGATGACTCCTTTTCTCAGCAGCTTTGAGACTTCTACGGCTGCTAAATCCCGTTGACTGGGTGGCACGTCCGGGATTCTCCTTGTAGAAGGAGGGGGCTTGAAAAAGGGAATGAAGTAACCTCCGGTTACAATACGAAGCACCCAATGATCCTTGGTTATCGATTCCCAAGCCTGTGGGTGTTTCGCAAAACGGCCCCCGACTGGCTCCGAAGAAGCACAGCCGGGCCACATCCTAGGGACGTTGAGGGTAGGAGGAGCCACAAAAGGATTTGCGGTCTCCAGAGTTACGGGGGCCTCTGCCACCTCTAGGGCGGCGTCTTCCTGAAATCCCCCCCCCCTGCCTCTGGAGGGGGGATCACTCGGTGGAGTAGAGAAGAACTTTTGGGATTTACGGAACCACATTTTCCCTCCTCTCTGGGCCTTGGGATAAGGTGTACAGGGCGCGGAAAAGCGGGCCCCAACAGCAGTCAAGGTCTTTCCCTCCTGTTCACACCGAGTAAGTGTGTCCTTCACCTTGGGTCCAAACAAGGAAGACCCATCAAATGGGGCGTCGGCGAAGGAAGACTTAAAGGCCTCCACGAATGGACACAAGCGAAGCCAGGCCTGTCTCCTAAGAGCCACTCCTGTGCCCGCTGCTCTGCTCGCCCCTTCGGCTGCATAGGATATGAGCCTCATGGACAAGTTGACAATAGAGGTTAGGGTAGTCATCTGAGCGCCCACAGTCTGTGCTAACGCCTCAGGAAGATTACCCTCAAGGGACTCTCCTAACTCCTTGAGGAGGTCCCTTTGCAGCCTCGTAAAATGACAAAGATAGTTCAGTGACCGCATGGTAAAGGTCGCTGAAGAAAGGGTACGCTTCCCGTACCTATCCATGCTCCTAGAATCCTTATTAGGAGGATGAATAGACGTTGAAGCCTCAGCCACGCCCTGCTGAGTGGCGGATGCCACCACCATAGCATCCACTGCAACGCCCTTGGTGAGGAATTCTTTCTGGGGAGGAGCTGAAAGAAATTTATTGGGTCTGGCAGGCACTGGTTCTGCCGTGTCAGGATGTTCCCACACCCTTCGAGAGATTAGGTCCAATAACTCGAAGGGTGGAGACACCCAGGAGGAGGAGGGCTGGGCCCCGAAGACCTTGAAGAAAACTGACTCCTCCACGGTAGGGGCTTTGGATTGCCAATCGCCTCTCTGTCTCAAAATCTCAAGGATATCCGAGAAAGAGACGTCATCGGAGGACGATTTAGGGGACCCTTCCGCATCCTCGAGGTCAGTATCAGAAGTGACGGATTCATCTTGGGAATCAACGTGCTTCCTCTTACACAGTTTCTTCCTTGGAGGTTCATCCGAAGCAGTTTCGGAAGGACCCCCCGGAAGAAGGGAACCCCCAAGGTGGTATCCTCAGGCCCCGGGGCCCCACTGTCGCGGGAAAAAATGTCTCCAGAGGCACCAGTACCCAGAACTTGGGATGGAGAAGTAGAAACCTGCTGAATCGGCAAAGTCATGGCCAGCGCACTCCTCATGGCCTCAAAAGCAGGACCTCCAGACTCTACAGAGATCACTTGCTGAGAGGCCACGGCGGTACCGGGAATGCCTGAGGCAGATGCTCCGAGGGGAAGACTGGGCATCGAAGAGGCGAGCTCTACAGTGTTGCCCTCGGACCCCACCGAGGAAGATCCAGTACCAAACCCTGACACCGAAGGCAGGGTAGGAATGAAAGTCGGAGCAGAGGAACTCCGAGGGGGTCCCTGCTCCGACTGGACGATTCCACTCCGTTTCCGCTCCGTTCTACCTGCACCAACTCCAACGGCTCCAAAGGGGTCGGAGGAGGAATCAAATGTATTGGGTGTGGAGTCGGCGCCGAAGCCGCAGGGGCTGGAGCCGAGATCATTTTGGTAAACGCTGGGGACTGGAAAAGCCTCTGGATAACCCTATCCAAATCCGAATCAGATAACCTAGAGGATTTGGAGGAAACAGAATGGGGCCGAGAAGACTTCTGCCTCGGCTCCGATAAAGCAGGGGACTGGCTCCGATATGGTTCCAGCACTATCGGAGCCGAGACCGGAACCGGCTACAATAGTGTCGGCGCCGAAGGAGGCTCCGGAGCCGAGGGGGAAGAGTCTGAGCTGCACACCTCCAATGGCTCCGAGATCAATGGAGCCGAGGTAGGCGATTGGCCTCTCGATGCACTCCCCTGCGGCTCTGATACCAGTGGAGCCGAGGAGAGAAGCACCGAGGCAGACCCTTCAGCCATCGGCTCCGAAGCCATTGGAGCCGAGGAAGAAGAAGTCGATACTGGTTTTTTAGTTGTCGGTTCCAACGGACTGGTAGGAGCAGACTATCTAGGCTTCTTGGACGTCGGGCCCGACGGACTGGTCGGAGCCGACGATCTCTTCTTTTTTGAAGCAGGAGAAGAAGCCAAGGCTTCTTCAAAAGAAGGCTTAATCAGACCTCTAAGAATCAATTTATTTTTTCTGTCCTGGAGAACCCTGGAGGAGAACGTGTGGCATACACTACAAGTGTCCTGTAAATGCTTTGGGCCTAAGCAATACACGGAGATGGCATGGCTGTCTGTAATAGACATCTTGTAATTACACTTTGCACATTTCTTGAAACCCGACTTTTGCTCCTTAGACATATTGACTAGAAAAGCACAGGCAACTAACAAAAAAGCTACAGAAGTAATGGGCTAAAGCCCTCTAACTTAAACGGGCTTAGCCCGACACAATAAATGAATAATAGAGGAAAGGGACTACTCGGGCTAAAGCCCTCTAACTTAAACGGGCTTAGCCCGAAACTAACACAGTCACACCACAAACAGGAAAAAAAAGAGACAAGTATACAACAAGGGCAAAAGCCCTCTAACTTAAGCGGGCCTTTTCAGTTCACAAACAGCGCGAAAAGGGGTAAAATTCAATTTTCACCAAACATGACACAAACTCACACAAAGCTGTTAAAACAGCTGTTTTATCAAATTCTGACAGAAACCCTATGGAAAATAGACCAAAAGGTCAAGAAAAAACACTTGGCTCCAGCCAAGTCGAGACCATGTCCGTCTTGAAAAGCGGCAAATGAGATCTGGGGAAGCAGGTGTGGTGCATTGCGGGATAAGGGGTAGCCCAGCCAATAAGAGACTTCGTTCTAGAGTATAACGGCCGAGTCGGAGCCGACGGATCGGCTCCGAACCCATCAGTGATGAATGTAGGCGAGATAGGATCCCATTACATCCAAACACATAAACACACAAAAACATACTCGGAGGCTCTAAATAAAAATCTGCCTAAGCAGCAGAGACCTCCAAAGTAGACACCCAAGCAACCGCTACCCCAAAACAAAAAACGTGCAACACATAGCTCACAAAGCCAGTGTGCCAAACAGTCACAGCCCTTAAGGCTAAACAACACACCTGATACACTTGTAATAGGTGACTCTATTGTCAGGCACACTGACGTCCCGCTCACCATGCTGAACAAGGAGAAGGTCACAGTGAGCTGCCTGTCGGGCGCTAGGATCCGCCACATAACACAAGCACTCAGGTCATTCCAAGGCAAGTACAAATATGACTCAGTCATTGTCCATGCTGGTGTGAAGGACCTGAGACGTACCTCCCTGGACTTACATGAAAAGAGACATAGAGGAGCTCTCTGAGCATGTAGCCCAGGCTGGTATGACCCTGACTTTGAGTAGCATCTTACCCTCACCAAGAATGATGCCACAATATGAAGACAAGATGATCAATTTCAACAACTGGCTTAAGTATTGGTGTCATTCAAAGGGGATCCAATGCCTGTCAGCCTGGGATGACATGCTCGACAAGCCACGATGCTTCACTAGGGACGGCTTGCACCTATCACCCCTGGGCTTTCAGATATTGGCAAAGGCTCTTGCCACCCCCATAGTGCCTTTTTTTAGGCAAGGCTCAAAAGACAAACCCATCTCCATAGGTATCACAAGGGATAAGAAACTAAGAGTAATGCTACTCAACGCCAGAAGTCTAAACCTCAAGATGCATGCACTCGAAACTTTCCTTAGCATGGAGAACATCGATATCTGTGCAGTAACAGAAACCTGGTTTAAGGCTCCCAAGAGCACCCCAGCACTACCAGGTTATACCTCATACCATGCTTTTCGGCCCCAAAACTTGGACCGAACCACAAAAGGAGGGGGGGGTATCAATATTCGTCAAAGATACCCACACCTCCAGGTTGGTGGCACAGCACGAAGCATCAGAGACTATCCATGTGCAACTAACAGTGGGTAAAACTGCCTTCCTGTTTATAGCCTGCTGCAGACCACCCTCCCAAACCCAGGAACCCCACTCAGCCTTCCTGAGAACACTGGAAAATATGAAGGTCACTCCAAACACCATTATATTGGGAGACTTCAACTACCCAAACATAGACTGGGAGCATTACTCTAGCTCCAACACCCTAGCCCACAGGTTCCTAGAATTTATAAACTCAAATGCTATGGAACAACTTGTTATCACTCCCACAAGAGGGGAAAACATACTGGACCTGATCATTACCAACATGGGGACTCTATGCTCCAGACCAGAAGTGTATCCCTCACTGGTAAGATCAGACCATAAACTAATCTCACTGGATATTCACATCCCGATCCCACCCCCTGCCCAGAAAACCACAGTGAAAAACTTCTCTAAAGCAAATTTCACACTCCTCAAAACCGAGGTGGAATGCTTCAAAGATTCCGGGCCTGTGGAAAATATGGCCCAGACCGCAGAATCCTTTATAAACGCATTCTATGAACACCTTCAGGAATGCATGGATCATGCAATCCCAAATAAAACCAAGACCCAATGCTCCAAAGACAGACATCCTGTCTGGTGGACCCCAGCCATAAACAAACTATACAATAGAAGGAGGAAGCTACTACATGATAGAGCAAAATCCCAAAAAGGGAAGGCATCTCTGATTAGTATTAGCAAAAAACTACGAGCACTCATAAAATCGTCTAAGGCCAGCTTCGGGAGAAAAATTGCACAGGACACTAAGGATAATCACAAGGCTTTCTTTAGTTATGCTAGGAACCTGGGTGGGAATTCCCAGATATGCTCAGAATCAGTCCAAAATGACAAAAAAATACATTGAACCCACAGACATTGCCAACATCCTAGCTGACAGGTTCAGTGCAAACTTCTCCCCTCCCTCCCCACCAAAAGGGCAAATATCTATCCCAGCAGAGTGCTCCCCCCCCCTGACATCTCAGATGTTCAGGTAAGAGCCGCCCTCTCCAAAGCAAAAAACACAGCATCAATGGGACCAGACGGTGTCCCGGGCTGCGTCCTACATGAACTCCAAGAAGAGCTAAACCCAAACATAAAGCAGCCTTACTACAGGATATGTACCCAAAGAGTGGCGTACAGCAACAGTGGTCCCTCTCCACAAAGGTGGTGCCTCAACAGATCCTGGAAACTATCGCCCCATAAGCCTGACTAGCTTGGTCTGCAAAGCTATGGAAAGGATCATCATGGACCTCATAAATAAAGATATTGGGGACCTACAGACACTGGATCCTACCCAGTTCGGCTTTGTTAAGTGCAGATCCTGCCTCTTAAACCTGGTCGATTTCTTTGAAACAGTCACCATGGCCATTGACGAGGGGAAGGTGGTCCACACAGCCTACCTGGACCTCGCAAAAGCCTTCGATACAATACCCCACTCGGGCATTATAGATAAGCTCACCAGCTTAAATATAAACCCCTATGTCACTAGATGGGTTGCAAACTGGCTCAAGGACAGAACCCACATGGTTAGAATTGCTGGAGCCATGTCAGACTCCAAACCAGTTACAAGTGGCGTCCCACAAGGCTCAGTCCTGGGACCTCTCTTGTTCGGTATATATTTCTCGGAG
Organism: Protopterus annectens; assembly: GCF_019279795.1. Classification (NCBI taxonomy): domain Eukaryota; kingdom Metazoa; phylum Chordata; order Ceratodontiformes; family Protopteridae; genus Protopterus; species Protopterus annectens. Next base: position 1,210,813,967 of record NC_056727.1, read on the forward strand.
GTACAGGCCAACATGGAAGGACTGTGACTGACCAAGTTCACAGATGACTGCAAACTGGGTGCCATAATCGACTCTCCAGCCGACTCAAGCATCCTCCAAAAGGGCCTCATAGAAACAGACAACTGGTGCCAGAGCCATGGCCTCAAGCTAAACGCCAAAAAGTGTATAGTCATCCCCTTTGGCAAAAACAAAGTGCCCACAAATTACCACATAGGTGATAATCCATTAAGTACGGAAGAAGTAATTAGGGACCTGGGGACCCAAGTTGATAGCAATCTCTCATTTGACAACCACGTGGCCAAAGTGGTCAGAAAAACATTTTATATAGCCCACCTAATCATGAAGGGATTCACATCTAGATCAAAGGAGGTCATTGTGCCTCTTTACTCATCCCTCATCAGGCCCATAATTGAGTACAATGCCACTTTTGGGATATACCTTACCAGACACCTGCAGCAACTGGAAATACCCCAAAAGTACCTCACCAAGAGGATCTAAGGGCTCAAACTGATGCCATATGCTGCCCGGTTAAATAAACTCCAGCTCTACTCAGTGGCATACCGCCTGCTCAGAGGCGATCTGTGCCTGACATATAAAGCCATGTCCAACCAGGAATTAATGGACATGCTGCACCTCAGAAAATCCAAATCCCATCGAGCTACGCGCTCGAGAGATTTGAACCTCAGCACTGAAATAAATAGGACATGCTGGAGGGACAGATTCATAACCCAGAGGCTTCCTTCACTCTGGAATAAAATCCCAGTCCAGGTTAGGCAGAGTCCCTCATTGACTCTCTTCAAGAGGAATCTTGATGAGTGGATGGGAGATCGTAGGTTTACCCCGGGTATCACTTCTGTGTCACTGTTAGACAGAGGCACAGTATACTAACCTCGAAAAAGGGCATAGCAAAATTAATTTAAAATAGGTGGCGAAAGCCAAACACACTCTGGCTAGGCTTATAAATGCCCTAGGGCAGATAGCCTAGTATGAACCTATGAACCTATAAGAAATGCTTGATTTAGTGTTGTCCTATAATTTCTTTACCTTCAATAATAATATTTATTTACAAAAAATAGGGGTGGCCATGGGTTCACCTTGCGGCGCTAGTTTCGCCAATCTAGTCATGGCCTATTGGGAACAGGATATAACAAGTAGAAATCATGACCTTACGAATAAGATCAGGTACTACACACGCTTTTTAGATGATATTTTTATTCTAATCGAAGGGAATGAAGATACAGCACATGAATTAGTATAATTTTTTTAATTCTAGTTCTAACTTTCTAACTTTTACATCCAACTTTAATAGACACAGGATTAGTTATTTAGATGTAGATTTAAGGAAGGACCTTAAAAACAAAGTTTACTATGCTAACATACACAGGAAAGATACCTATTCTAATACTTTATTACACTATTCAAGCTGCCATCCCCTTTATCAGAAAAAGTATGTTGTAAAAGGTCAATTAAATGCAGGCCCGAATGGTATCAAGGAACGATGACTTTCATGATGAATGTAGACTTTTGTGTTCTATGTTTACCATGAGAGGTTATCATAAACAACTTATTGATGAAGTTATGTCTGAGGTTGGATCAAAAAGAGAAGCAGGTACCTATATGCCGATTCTTAATGCCTTGAATCAAGTACCCGTTCCTGTAAGTACTAGTGAACTCATGTATATTAATGCTTCTTTTATTACTCCCTATAGCTTAGACAGTAACTTTATTTCTCTCATCATTAATAAAAATTGGAACATCATATCTAACAATGGTGTTCTGAGTAAAAAATTACCAGCTAAGCCAAAGATTGTCTGGAAAAAAGGGAGAAATTTGAAACAGATATTACAAAACAATGTGTCACTAGGAACACAGAGAGTGGGTATGTATCAGTGCAATATGTGCAATTATTGTGCACATATGATTACAGGGCAGACATTCACAGTAAGGAACATTACATATGACCTCAAATATAAATTCAACTGCTTGTCAACCAAAGTAATTTACTTGGCACAGTGCCAGGCTTGTCCTTCATTTTATTTAGGAAAAACTGATAGGAAACTACAAGAACAGGTCTACGAACACCTATACACAATCAAGAAAAAGAAAACCGAGAATGCACATGCTAAACATATTATTGACAACCCTAGCCATAATTTCAATTTTAAAGCAATTGATACCATATCACCTGACAGCCGTGAAGGACCCTTTGAAGTCCTGTTGGAAGTACTAGAACTTTTTGGCAGATTAGGTGCCATGCCAATGCCCCCCCAGGCCTTAATGAGACTATCACATTATATCCGTTACTGAAATTGAGAAGCCTACGACGTTGATATATATACCATTGTCATGTTATATACTCTTGTGGGGTGTGGGGGGGGGGGGGGGTTTGCTTGCTTTGTTTTCGGAGTGAATTTCTGTACATTACCGCGCACTTATGGAGTAATTTTTCCTTAGTAATCTTGCATTTTACCTTTATATAGGTTTACTAGTTGCTGTTTGATTTCAAATTTATCGTTTACATGTTAGCATATATATATTTTTACCATATTTCTTTTACAATTACAATACACATGCTTTCTACATGACCTGGCTACATTAATTGCACTATTTAATAGTTCTTTGTTCAGGTGTCACTGTATATCCTGAACATATATTTATGACTTTTGTTAGACTTTGTAGTTAAGTATGTGTTTTAGGTGGGATTCTGACCAGACTATTGTAGTTCTAATGTGACTTTGTACCATCTTTCAATAGCAATTTCCCACAACAACGTTCTTTCTTTTTTGTAACCACTCGATTCTTTGATGTGATTTATTTATATATGTATTCAGTGCTCAAGTTGAGTAACTTTTGTACATACTGGTTTTTGTTTGTTACTGCTCATTCCTTAGTCTGAAACATGTAGTAATATATAGATGTGATTTGTATTACCATATATACTTTATATATTTTTATATTTGTTTTATATTTAGTATTTATTTAGATACTGTAATAATGACATCTTAGCGATGCTTTTAATCTTTTTAACGATTCTGAAGTTTTGTTGATTTTGTTTTAAATTCATTCATAGATTCACCTCATTAGTTGTTAGGACACTATACCTTTAACTAATTGAAGCACAGAACTGTAACCTAGCAACGGCACCTTTTTGGCGCCAAAACCAGTATTTAAACCTTGTTTTTTGTCAGAATCTGTTTGTCTGAAGAAGTCCCACTATTAGTGGGACGAAAAGCGCTTCACAGTATTGGTTCAATAAAGCTTTTGGAGAAATCTTTTTTACTACTTCATACATATGGATATTTTGTCGCATAGGACCTCTTTGTGGACATTTATTTAGCATCTAACATAACTGATTTTATCCTGGATTCTGTCTACAGCAGCCATTTGAGTGTGGAGAATTTACAAGTGTGGACTATACAAGAATTCCCTTGGCGTTCACAAGTACAGGGTAATTTTGTCTTCTGGTTTTTGTTTTCACTTGTAAAGAGGTACTCTGCTTGACTTGGACAGGGAGTTTATTCCATAGATGGGGGAGCCTCTGGGACATAAATCTGCCTCGCCAGCAAGTCCTATTGATGTCACAGACCAGGTTGAGGCTGCGTGTGCAAGTTACTCGAGTGGAGCTTGACTTGTGGATATACAGCAGTCCCTTCAAGGTGGGGTCCAAGATAGCCTTATATGCCAGACATAGGTCACCTCTGAGGAGTCTGCATGAAACAGAGTAGAGGCATAGGACCTTTTAGCCTATCTGTATATGGTAGAATTTTGAGGCCCTGGATTTTCCTGGTGAGGAACCTCTGTGGTCTCTCCAGCTGCTGCATGTGTTTTCCGAGGTAGATGTCGAATGGGGCACTGTACTCAATAATGGGCCTTATAAGGGAAGAATACAGGGATGTTATGACCTCCTTGTTCCTGGACGAGATACCCTTACTTATAAGGTGGGCCATGTAGAAAGCTTTCCGTACAATGGAAGTAACATGGTGGTCAAAAGTCAGGCTGTTATCAATCTGGGTGCCCAAATCCCTCACGACTGACTGTGTGCTTAGAATGTTGTGGTTAATATGATAATTTGTGGGGACATCTCTCTCTCTCTCTCTCTCTCTCCAAAGGGGATAATGATGTATTTTTTGTATTCAGCTTGAGGCCATGTTTCTGGCACCAGTCATTTGTTTGGGTGAGACCCTCTTGGAGGATGTCCACGTCACTAGGGGAATTGATGACAGCTCCCAACTTCCAGTCATCTGCAAACGTGGTCAGCCATAGCCCACTGGTTTTGGTCTGTACCTCAAAAAAGTATATCCCAAATAACAGAGTCCCCAAGACCGAACCCTGGAGTATGCCACTCGATACTCCTACTGCTTGTGGTGGCTTCCCCTATTTTGATTAGGTGGATTCTATCAGTGAGCCAGTTGGCTACCCATGTTTAACATACAGACTGATGCCTAGTTGAGAGAGTTTATCGATTATGCCAAAGTGGAGAATAGTGTTGAAGGCTTTGGCCAGGTCAAGGTAGGCAGTGTGCACTGTCTTCCCCTCATCCATGGCTTTGGATGTCGACCAAATTTAACAAACATGACCTCCCCTTGACGAAGCCAAACTGTGCGGGATTGAGTGATTGGAGGTCGCCAATATCCTTGTTTATGAGGTCAATGATAATCCGTTCCATGGCCTTGCAGATCAGGCTAGTTAGCTTATGGGTCTATAATTTCCCGGATCAGTGGATGCTCCACCTTTGTGTAAAGGGATGACAGTGGCTGTCCTCCACTCAGCCGGGACAAAACCGGTACTCAGGCTTTGGTTGAATAAGGTGCCTAATGGTGCTGCAAGAACCTGCCTGAGTTCATGTAGGATGCAGCCTGGGATGTTATCAGGTCCCATGGAGGCTGTATTTTTTGCCTTTGAGAGAGCAGTGATGACCTGATCCCTAGATATAAGGGGAAAGGGGCAGGTACTGGGAATGTCCTGATTTACTTATGGGGGACAGAGGGGTGAAATTTTCGCTGAATCTGTCAGCCAGCAAGTTTGTTAAATCTATGGCATTTGTATATGCGGTGTCCTTGACCATCAGTTCTGAACAGATCTGGTTGCTACCTTTGAGATTACGGACATATGTGAAGAAGGCCTTATGACTGTCTCTACTAAATGTGGCCAATTTGGACTCAAAGTTTGCTTTGGAGGATTTCACTAGTGCTCTTAGCCGAAACAAAACTTAAAAGGTTTCAGAGGGAGAAGCCAGCACCATTGGAGCTGGTGTCAAATCACTAGGGAGAGAGGCAATCATCCCTTCCATGACTTCAAAGGCTGATCCCAAGACAGTCGGTGCTCAGGACCCACCCACCCCCCCCCCTTGCTGGGTGCCACATTCATCTCTCCTAATGTGGACATGAGTGGAACCTGACAGTCGGAAATCCTCAGAGGAGAAGATCAGCGCAGACACCTCAAAGACCGAAACCTCTGACAGTAAAAGAGGTAGCAAATGCTTTGGTTTTAAGAATTGGGCAAAAGACTCTGCGTTCAGATGTCAACCCTGAGACCTAGCCAGCAGTGATGGCGGGTATTGAGTGAATTAGATGAACAGCCTCAGCTCTGAGATCAAAGGACCAGTTGGAGCTGGCACACAGGCTCTGGAAAACATCTTGGTTCCAAAATTTCCAGTGCCAAAACCTGGACTAAGGAAGCAGGAAGAATCAATGATGAGAGTCCAGCTGGATCTGCCCTTGAAATAGAAGGGAATGAGACGGCACCCATCTCAATCTGTAACTTCAAAAATGCCCACATCATACAATCCCAGTACAGATCCAAAGAACTCCTGAAGGACAGAAGGGAGAAGGAGGAGGAGGTATAAGGGGACCTGGAAACAAAGTTTGAAAGATCGCTCTCGGAAAACAGTTGGCTGTCCTACCTCTTGGGGTGACCTTTCTGGGATCAGAATAGGTTTCTAAACTAGAGGAGCCAAAGAAGATGGAGGAATCTTCTGATGTCGATGCTGAAGTCAACTCTTATATTGGCACTTTGGGTACTGAAGAAGGGCTGGCATTACCTGATTTTCTTTTCTTCCTGACCTATGAATCATTTGATTTCTCTCTATACTTGCCCTTCTCCTTTACTTTTCCTTATCCTATTTCCTAGTCTCATCTCCTGCTTGGACTGGAGGAAGTAACCCTTTAATCATCAACTTATTTTTTTCAGTTGGAAAGACAGAGAGGGACAAAAGCCCTGCAAATAGAGCAATAAGCCAACAGATGATCTGGCCCTAGGTACACCACACAATGCTTGTGGGTTTCCTGGGGCAGAATTCTCTGCCCTCATTTGGCACATTTTTTTTAGCTTTTCACCAGTTCATTTACAACTTGTAAAATTTATGTTTAAACAGGATAAGTTAAATTTGAACACACACCGTAGAAAAAGAAGTTATGTCTTACCATAACGTTCCATCTGTATTGTTGATCCTCGTTCAGTCATTACGCATGGGTATCGGTTCCGAGCTCGGAACCGAGCCGGCCATTTTCCAAGCTCGCGTCAGCTTCAAACTCTCCAGTTAAACTCTCACCCACAATCCCCCTCTCCCTGTTACCTCAGATTGAGTTTGCAAGTCAAAGAAGGTAGAGGCTATCTCTGGTCAAATAACCTAAGAGAACCGGATGGTGAGATCCACTAGAAACCACAGGAGGGGGAAGGAGGGAGGGTCGTAATGACTGAACGAGGATCAACAATACAGATGGAACGTTATGGTAAGACATAACTTCTTTATCTGATATCGTTAATCCTCGTTCATTCCTTACGCATGGGACAGAGTCCCCAGCTACCTCTATTCCCGGGAGGTTCTCATGGAAGGATATTCCTGAGCACCACAGAACCGAAAGATGCTCTTCCCCTGGAGGCCAAATCCAATTTGTAATGATTGATGAAGGTATGAGGCATAGCCCAAGTTGCAGCTACACAGATATCATGTAAAGAAGTTCTGGCATGGAAGGCAGCAGAAGTTGCCACCGACCTTCTTGAATGAGCTTTCATGGTAGTAGGCAACGAGATATTACGTTGTGTGTAAATAAAGGTCACACAGTCCTTCAACCATCTAATTAATGTGACCTTAGCAAAAGCAGATCCTAATCTAGGTCCAGAAAAGGCCAAAAATAACTGGTCAGATTTATGAAAGTCCTATTTAAGTAAAAATGGATTTGCCTGTGTATATCTAGGGTATGTAGGCAATACTCTCCTCCGTTTGAATGATTGGGAAAGAAAACTGGCAATTCAATGGCTTGATTAATGGACATTTCAGAGACCACTTTAGGCAGAAATGACGGATTAGTTCTCAGAGACACTCTATCTCTATGAAAAATCAAGTATGGACTCTTGATACATAAAGCTTGAAGTTCGGAAATACGTCTGGCAGAAGTAATAGTGACCAAAAGCAAGGTTTTCTATGACAAATACTTGAGGTCGCAAGAAGAGGCTGGTTCGAAAGGTGACACTGTCAGAATATGTAGAACTAATGATAAACCCCATGGTTGAATAGGTTCTCTAAAAGGTGGCTTCAGATGATTCACACCTTTTATGAAGGTCTTGCACAATTTGTGGGACATAAGAGAGGAATCTTGGACACTCATGAAAATTAAAAATCGCAGCCAAATGAACTCTAATGGTAGAGGCCGATAGACCCGATTGAAACAGGTTGGCCAGATAGTCTAGTATTATCGACACTGGTGCTGAAAAGGGATCTACTTGTTTATCTTTCAGCCTACAGGTAAATCTTTTCCACTTACTCAGATAAGTAATTCTAGTGGAAGACTTATGAGAAGCAATGAGAATATCATGTACTGGTAAAGAAAGATCATTCTGCCTGGCAATCAAGGGAATTGGAGTAGCCAAGCAGTGAGCTTCAGGCTGTTCAAGTTGGGATGAATCAGGCTCTGTGGGTGTGTGATCAACTCCAGGGTTGGATGGAGAATCCATGGTCGATCTTGTAGGTGAGGACAAAGGAAGGGGAACCAAATCTGTCAAGGCTAATATGGTGCTATGAGGATCACCTTGCTTTTCAACCGATGGGCTTTCTTCAGAAATTGGGGAATGAGGGGAAAGGGTGGAAATGCGTAAAGAAGACCCGAGGGCCAATCGTGGACTAGAGCGTCCCTGGATGATTGTCCCGGAGGGGGAATCAGGGCGAAGTAGTTGCTGCATTTGTAGTTGGTCGGGGATGCAAAGAGATCTCCACCGCTAACAAGGGATTCAGGGACCACTAGTGAGGTTGAAGAATGCACCTGCTAAGTCTGTCTGCTATCACACGAACTCCCAGGAATGTGCGATGCTAGAAGAAAACGGTTGGCAGCCATCGTCCATTGCCATATCCTCATGGCCTCTCGACAAAGGGGGTAAGATTTGATTCCACCTTGCTTGTTGATGTACCAGACCACCACCATGTTGTCTGAATGAATCGCAACGGCAGCAGGGGATGGAATGCTTGCAACGCCAGAAGCACCGCTCTCAGCTCTAGAACATTTATATGCAGATGGGCCTCCAGTTCGGACCAAGTGCCTTGGACTGTCTGTCCCTGACATAGCCCCGCCCCCACCCCATCAGGGAGGCGTCCGTGGTCACTGTGGCCTTGGGTTGCTGGGGGGAGAAGGGGCGAGACCATTGTGAGAGTGTGTGTCATCCAACAATTTAAATCCTGTTTGCACCTGTGGGTTACTCAAATCATGGCTGAAAGAAGATGCTGAAAAGGATACCATTGGGTGAGCAGTAGACATTGTAGAAGCCTCATGTGAAACCTGGCCAGGGGAACAATAGTGATGGAGGCTGCCATGGAACCCAACAGCTGTAGAACAGAGTGAGCCGTGGATTTTTCCTTTGAAAGGATTGGAATTAGTTGTTGCTTTATCCTTAGAATTCTGTGCTCTGGAATAGCAGCTCTGCAGTTTTTTGTGTCCAAGATAACCCCTATGAATTCTGTCGACTGACATGGGGTGAGATTGGATTTCTGCCACTTTATGGTTATGCTTAGCCTTTGAGCAGTGAGGAGAGAGTACGCCAGGGCTTTTTCCAGTAGATGTCTGGTGGGGGCGGAAATGAGCCAGTCATCTAGGTATGGAAACACCTGGAATCCTTGAAGTCGCAAGTGAGCTGTGACAACTGCCAAGCACTTTGTGAACACTCTGGGGGCTGTAGAGTGTCCGAAGGGCAGTACTCTGAACTGGTAGTGACTGGCTCCCGCACGGAAGTGCAGAAATCTTCTTGATGGCCTGTCCACTTTTATGTGGTAGTACGCATCTTGAAGATCTATCGAGCACATCCAATCGTCTTTTTCCAAAAGCGGGAGGATAGACTGTATTGTGACCATCCGGAATTTTTGTACTCTCACAAACTTGTTCAATACACAGATCCAAAATTGGTCTCCAGTCCCCAGTTTTCTTTGGCACCAAAAACAGTCTTAAGTAGAATCCGGATCCTATCTGGTATGGAGGGACTATTTGGATGACTCTTTTTCTTAGCAGCTTTTCTATCTCTAGTGCTGCTTCTTCCCTTTGACTGGGTGGAACGTCGGGAAGACTTTTTGAAGGGATGGGACAAAGATTGAGGGGGATAGGATAACCTCTGGTTATGATCCTTTGTACCCAGGAATCGGTGGTGATGGTTAGCCAGGCAGAAGGGTACAAGGAGAAACATCCCCCAACCACCTCCAGAGGAAAGGAGTTGGGCCGCTCTTCAGGAGCGCTGGTAGGACTGACCACGCAAAGAATCCCTGGAGCCCTGGTTACGCAGTCCCCCTCTGCCCCAAAAAGGAAAGTCTTCCCTGTGAGTTTCCCCCTCTGCCTCTGGGGGATAACTTGGCCTGTGTGTCACGGAAAGGACCCTGAGATTTCTTGAACCATATCTTCCCACTCTTTTGGTTTCGGGAGAAAGCACGTTGAGGGGAAGAATAACGGACACCTACGACAGAAAGGGTCTTACCGTCCTGTTCACATCTGGCCGGTGTGCTTTTAACTTTTGGCTCAAACAACGAGGAGGCCTCAATGGGAGCATTAAGAAAAGAAAATTTAAAGGGTTCCGCGAAGTTGCACAAGCGCATCCAGGCGTGTCGTTTCAAGACCGCAGCTGAACCCGCTGCTCTGGCTGCTCCTTCTGATGCTTGAGATATCAGTCGCATAGAGGAGTTAGATGTAGATTCAATGGTGGCCAGCTGAGAGGCCACTTAGTCACGGACCTCATCAGACAGGGCACCAACCAAGGTTTCAGAAAGCTCAGAAACCAGATCCCTTTGAAGCCTGATGAAATGTGCCATATAATGCAGGGACCTGATAGCAAAGGTCGCTGAAGCAAAGGTGCGCTTCCCTATCCTGTCCAGGGCCCGGGACTCTGTTAGGCGGATGGACAGTCTGGTTTTCTTCTTCTGCCAGATCCTTTTTTGTTGCAGCTGCCACCACCAAAGCATCCACAGGAAGACCTTTGGACCAATGGGGATCCGAAGCAGGAGGGGACAAGATCTTATCTGGCCTCCGGGGAATAACTTCAACGGTATCAGGAGCCTTCCAAGCATGCTGCACGATGAGCCGGACAAGTTCATCAGGCAGGTGGAGTAACCCAGGAGGTAGGGGGCCGGGCGCAAAAGGCCTGCAGGAACACAGATTCCTCAGAGGTCGGATTAGAGGATTGCCAGTCACCTCTCTGTTTCAGGATTTCGAGCATATCGCCAAAGGATACCTCAGAGGGTGACCGAGGGGATCCTTCCCCCTCAATGAAATCTGTATCTTCGGTGAGGGACTCCTCTGGGGAGTCAATGTGCCTCCTCTTACACAAACTTTTCCAGTGGATCTCCTCAGCGGGAGAAGCTGGAGAAGGCAGTGGAAAGGGGGATTCCTGAGGGAATATGTCCTGTGGCCCTTGCACCCAGAATCTGCTAGATGCGACTTGTGGAACCAGTGTACCAGAGGAGGGAGGAGGTACAGACAGTCCGGTATCGTCAGCAGCAGCGAAAGCCTTCTCCATCAGTTGGAAGGCTGGTCCACCTGAAGAGGAGTGTATGTCTAGGACAGGGGTCACCCCTCCCCTAAGTGGCTCAGCCTGCCGACCCGGAGTCCCTGGATGGCTGTGGAGCAGCAAGCTATGCGTGTCACAGCTGACATCCTGGGTCGTAGCAAAACTTTCCTGCCATGAAGGCAACTGTGGTTCCTTGATGAGATCCATAAAGGGAACCGCAGAAGGGGAAGTCTGTGCTATATCCATGGGCTTCAAAGGCAATGAAGGAGGAGAATAAGAAGGGGTCTTTGGAGACGGGTGATCACCTCCCAAGGAAGGATAGTTACTGAGGGGTGGGATACCTCTGGCCAAGAGTACCTGGTCCACAAGACGCCAACACATCATATTCGGAAAGGCTTCTAGTGGACCTCACGGAGACTGAGGGAGAAACAGGCCTGTCCATTGAAGAGGCAGACTCAGTGCCCATCTCACCTGACCGCACCGAGGACAATGGTGCCAAGAGAGACTGGACTATTGTGTGCACCAAAGAAGTCATGGGTGCTGAGGTCATTGTCTGCACCGATACAGGGATCGGTGCCGAAGCTGGATCCGACCAAACTGGAGTTAACAATAAAGGCTTCGGTTCCGAGGAAGATCTCGGAGCCGACGTGGTCAAGGTCTGTGCCGACTGAACGGTCGGTGCAGATACAGTGGAAATGGTCTGAACAGAGAAGCCCCTCGGTGCCGCTATATAGAAGGCTGCAGGAGAAGACAGAGCCGAAATCAGTAATGGAGCCGAAGGCCTCGGTGCCGAAGGTCTAGGCACTGAAAGCAATGGGGCTGACAGAGAACTCCGGGGCAGAAAATTTAGCCTTTTTAGGTTTTGATTGGTGGGAGTCCCCAGCCAGGGACCAAGGCAAAGATTTAGCCTTAGTAGAAACATCCATTTTCTTATGGGCTCTAGAAGGGGTTAAGACCTACGACCCAGAAATAGCCTCTGAAAAGGGAGATTTTAGAAGTCCCTTCAGTATTAGCTTGTTTTTCTTTCCAACAAAGTTCTATTAGAAAAGTTCTCACAAATAGTACAGGGTGGTTCAACTGATAAATGGGAAGCTCCTAAACAATAAACACATAAAGAGCGTGCATCAGAAGTAGGCAGTTTGTGTCCACGATAAGAACACCGCTTAAACCCCAGACTAACTTTTTATCTGCCATGACATCAAATTAATTAATAAAAAAAATACCAACAATGGTACAAGAGAGTACCTGAAGGTATGAGAGAGAAAAGGTGAAAAGATTACCAACGATGGTAAAGAGAGAATATCTCGCGGTAAAAGTAGTAAGGAAAAAGCAGAAAAACCTGAAGAAATTATGAACGCTAGATGCAATAGGGTAAGAGACAATAAAATATGAACTTTTCTGATAGAAAAGTAATTTGTACAGCAATTAAACAACAATTGACTGTACTTAGCTCAAGAGAAGTAGGTTGACACGACCGGATGGCAACGCGGCAAACTATATCTGGGGTAACAGGGAGATGGGGATTGTGGGTAAGAGTCTAGCTCGAGAGTTTGAAGCTGAAGCGAGCTTGGAAAATGGCCAGTTCGGTTCCGAGCTCGGAACCAATACCCATGCGTAAAGAATGAACGAGGATCAACAATATCAGATAAACATATAACACTGTACCAAAAATTTCAGACAGTAAAGTTATCCATAGTGAAGAAAAGTATAACACTGCAGAATGCCTGAATAAAGATGAATTACAGAGGTCATTAGGTCTCCCACCTACACAACATGAGATATAAGGGAAAAACTTAGTAAACATCTTGCAAAAAAAAATGTTACAACAAGAACATGTTATCTAAAAGGTAAGAGCTCTTAACACAAAAATATTCTACACGAGTAGAGAAATAAAATAATTGAGATGGAGCTCTATCTGTTCATTGTGACAGCAAACATGATTTGAGGAGCTTAGTTGCACCACGGGTTTATGGGAGGGAAAAGTCGAAAGCAGCTCAAGGCTAGAGATATAAATTGAAAGGTGAGTATTTAATACACAGTGATTGAAACTGTCGACTCATTTAAGGACCTGAGTATACGGGTAGATGCAGCTATGAGTTTTTATAATCATATCAACCAATTAGTTAATGATAGTTATAGAACTATAGATTGTAAAAAAAAGATTTATAAAGTCTAGGAAATCAAAAATGATGAAGTCACTGTTTGTTACTTACATTAGACCCAAACTTGAGTATGGAGTAACAATATGGAAACCCTGAAAAAAGTAACTAAACAGGATACACCACGAGAACACGAGCTGTAGATAAACCTTCTTTATTCCAAGCAGTAGATACACAAAGATAATTGTTTATTATAAAACAATTGTTTGTTTATAAAAGATTATTGAAACATCAGGTCATATTAAGAAGAGATAGCTATAAGAGTTGAATATATATATATTTTTGTATTAATTAATTTCTTACATTTATTAACTATTATAAATATTAACTATTGACTAATATAAATTATAAATACCTAGTGGTGAACATGAGAGATATATGTCTCACACACTAATTAATGCATCATGGATTAACATAGGACTAGATGTACGATTGTGAAGCTTGAAACACCTTAAAATTGGAATTCTTTGAAGTTAGTTTTGCGTTGTATAAATTAGTCACTGGTTGTTAGGCTATATAACTAGAGCTTTAACAACACAAGACACAGTTTAAAAAAATTCTGATACATTATTTATACAAGGTATTTTTTGAATTATGTCCTAAACTTGTTATATGCTGAGTATTCAACAGGACATACATTTTTATATCGTCATATGCAAGTCCACTAGCGACATGGGTGAATGTAAGATGCAGTGTGAATATCGAAGAGTTGAAGCGTTTCCGTTAGGAAACATGAAGTATAATTTTCTGATCCATAATAAAATCATGGATATGAAGTCAGAAATAATTGATAAGTAGTATCGATGGTTTTATTTATTTATTTATATATTTTTTTTGTATTTGTTTGTGCGATTAATATATCGCAGATGAAGTCTAATTATTGCATGTATATATATATATATATTTTTTAGAAACTATTTAAAATAGTTATTTAAAGTAAATATGTGATTTTTAAACGGCTCCTTTTAGGAAACACTTCTTTAAAATATATTTATACATATGCTATATATGTGTTCTTCGGATAGTATTAATTGAATCGCTTCTCTATTTGATTTATTTAGAAACTATTCATAACACATGGAATGAAACAAGTAGCCTTGAGCATTTTGGGTTGATGTCAACTGCACATCGGGGCATGGGTCTTTTTAAAAGTTAATATCAAAGTTTTTAACGATTAGCTAATTATTCAATTGTTAATGCTTGATTGAAAGTACTGTTTGCTATAAGAAGAGAAGGGATTGACACTGTTTTATAGATCTGAAGAAGCGTGCATGAAGCACGCGAAAGCGCTTATCTTTGTGTATCTACTGCTTGGAATAAAGAAGGTTTATCTACAGCTCGTGTTCTCGTGGTGTATCCTGTTTAGTTACTTTTTTCAGTTTGTTGCTGCCTTTTGCTACAGGATACTTTAGGAGGTATAGCGGTAATTTGTCTACATCCAATATGGAAACCCTGTAAGAAAACAAGCATGAGTAAACTGGAAAGAGTACAGCGGAAATATACCAAGGGCATCCATGGATGTAAAAAATTAAGTTATTATGAAAGATTAAAATATCTGAACTTGTACAGCACCTGTCAAATATCTAAGGGAATATCTTATTCAGGTATATAGAGCATTTAGAGCCAACTACCTCTGGAAATGTTTGAGGTTATCAAAACGTACCAGAGAATCATCAGACAACCTAGGTAGAAGATTGAATAAACATTATGGTATTGAAGTGGTTGAAAAACACTGGAAACATGTGCCACAAAGCATCACAGAAAATGATGAAGTCTACATCACATGGGATCACCCATTACCAACAGTTCAAAAGACAGATGCTAGAAAACTGGATATAGTGGCCCACGAAAAGAAGACAAAAGTAGCAGTGATCATTGAAATCGCCACACTCAGTGACTACAGTGTTTTGAGTATAGAGAGACACAAAGTCATAAAATACCAGGATTTGCAGGCAGAAACAAGAGCAATGTGAAAGATAGATACCCAGACAGTTCCAATAGTAGCAGGAGCAACATGTCTTATAAAAAAGAATCTACAATCATATTTAGACATGTTACCAATATATGTAACCCCATACGAATTGGAGGAGGAGTCATTACTGGGCACACTGCGGGTCCTGCGAAGAGCACTTTTGGCTGACAAAGATTGAAACAATACTAATTTTATGAACGTTAATGAGAAGTTATGTACCTACCATAACGTTCCATGTTAGTTGTCTTCTTCTCGCCTTCTTTCTTGCTGGATGGGTTCGGAGCCGATCCTCGGCTCCGACTCGGCCAATACTAAAGCTAGAGAGCTTATTCTACCGGCTCGAGGCTCCCCTATATCCCACAATGCTAGGCGGTAACTACTCAGATCTCGTTTGATAGCTAAAACCAAGCAGTTCTGGTCTCCATAGTATGGAGAAGAGAGAAAAGGAACCCACCTCTATATATAAACCTGTATGTAAGCTACCACAAACATAAAAGGGAGAATAGAGGTGGTAGAACATGTGGGAAGGAAAACCCCAATGGAAGATCCCAAAAATTCCTATTGGTCTGTCCAGGCTAGGGGGAAGGAGGGTGGGACGCAAGAAAGAAGGCGAGAAGAAGACAACTAACATGGAACGTTATGGTAGGTACATAACTTCTCAATGTTAAGTTGTCAATCTCGCCTTCATTCTTGCTGGATGGGACCGCGTCCCTAGCACCTTACCCCGGGTGGCTTATCGGAACAGACTCTTCAGAACAGTGGAACCAAAGTTGGCACGGTTTCTGGAGGCCATATCCAATTTGTAATGCGAGATAAAGGTATGAGGAGAAGCCCATGTGGCTGCTGCACAAATGGAACCTATTGGTAGCCTGTCCTGAAAAGCTACAGATGTAGCTAATGCCCTAGTTGAATGAGCTCTAGGTCTTGAAGGCAGTTTCTGATGTCTGATTTCATAGATGAAGGTAATTATAGAGGTAAGCCATCTTGAAAGGGACACTTTAGTAACTGGAAGGCCCAATTTCCCTTCCGCACAAGACAGGAAGAGCTGATCAGATTTCCTGAACTGTTTAGTCCTGTCTAAATAATATCGAAGTTGTCAATGAACATCTAGAAAATGTAACTTTTGTTCCAACCTGTTGGAATAATCAGGGAAGAAGATGGGGAGATCAATCGTCTGGTTTAGGTTTGCCTCAGAGGAAACCTTAGGCAAGAAGGACGGATTAGTCCGGAGGGACACCCTGTCTTTATGGAAAACTAAGTAAGGAGGACGACTGCAAAGAGCATGAAGTTCAGATACCCTTCTAGCTGATGTTATGGCTACTAGAAAAAGTGTTTTCCATGAGAGCAACTTAAGAGGGCATGAAGCCGCAGGTTCGAAGGGGGGGGGGGAATCAGGGATGCTAGGACCAAATTCAAGTCCCACTGAGGTGGGGGGATCTTTGATTGGGGGCTTGAGCAAAAAGACACCTCTTAGAAAGGCTTTGCAGAGTTTATGGGACATGATACTGGAGTCCGAGACCCCTACATGAAAGTTAGATATAGCAGCTAGTTGTACTCTAATGGTAGATGAGGAAGAGCCTAAATGAAAGAGCTCTGCCAGGAAGTCTAGGATAGACTGGATAGGTGCAGTGAAGGGGTCTATTTTTTGATGCTGCCCAGAAGGAAAAACGCTTCCACTTACTATTGTAAATCCTTCTGGTAGAAGACTTGTGAGAGGCTATCAGGATGTTAAGGACCGAATGAGAGATTAAGGGAAGCCTGGCTAGGATAGGAATCGGAGAGACCACGCTGTGAGGTTGAGAGATTGGAGGGAGTGGTGCAGCTGGCCCGACTGGTGGGTCAAAAGATCTGGCACTGGGTCCAGATGCCAAGGCTGCTCCAAGAGGTAATGATGGAGGAATGGAAACCATATCTGTCGAGGCCAGTAAGGGGCAATGAGGATCATGGTGACTCTCGAGGCGATAGCTTTCTGAATTAATTGAGAGATCAGTGGAAAGGGGGGAAAGCATACAGAAGTCCCCGGGGCCAATCGTGGACTAGAGCGTCTCTGGTGGGTTGGCCTGGTAAAGGGAAGAGGGTGAAGAAGTCGTGACACTTGCTGTTTTGGGGAGTAGCAAAAAGATCGCAGCAAGGCCGGCCCCTTCTTCGAAAGACTTCTTCCAGCACTGATTTTTTTAGAGACCACTCGTGAGGCATGAGAATAGCCCTGCTCAACTTGTCTGCAATCACATTGGACTTCCCGGGAATGTGCGTTGCTATCAGAAAACGCTGAGAAGAAATCGTCCACTGCCAAAGTCTGAGTGCCTCTCGACATAAGGGGTAGGACTTGGTTCCGCCCTGTTTGTTGATGTACCACACTACGGACATGTTGTCCATCTGAATTGCAATAGTCCCTGTGGGAAGAGAGTCCTGAAGGGCTTGCAATGCTAAAAGCACTGCTCTCATCTCTAAGACATTTATGTGCAAGTGGCACTCGAAAGATTGCCACGTGCCCTGGACTGTCCTGCCCTGATAATGCCCCCCCCACACCCGATCAGGGAGGCGTCCGTCGTCACCGTGGCAATTGGGGGGGGAGGGATGAAGGGTCTGCCCTGGAGAACTTGAGGTGATATGATCCACCAAGACAGGTGATTCTTGCATGATTGGGTTAGTAGGATGATGTGAGACATCGGGAGCTGTTGGAAGGACCATTGAGAAAACAGCATCCACTGGAGGATCCGCATGTGAAAACGAGCTAAGGAGAGAAGTGTAATAGTAGCTGCCATGAGTCCTAATACCTTCAAGACTACCCTGGCTTTGATCTTGTTGCATTGAAGTAGAAGGTAAACTTGTTTACGGATATCTGATACTCTTTGCTCTGTTAGTCTGGCGGAAAGATGAACTGTGTCTAAGGTGGCGCCTATAAAGGTAATAGATTGACAAGGCAGATTTTTCGAAATTTACTGAAATGCCTAGCGCTTGGCAAGTTTGGATGGTGAAGTCTCTGGATAGAAGAAGTTGATGCCTGGTGGTGGCGGTAAGGAGCCAGTCGTCCAAATATGGAAACACCTGGAATCCTTGACGTCTCAAGTGAGCAGCGACCACTGCCATACATTTGGTAAACACTCGCGGGGCTGTAGCGAGACCAAAGGGCAGGGCTCTGAACTGGTAGTGACTGGCTCCCACCCTGAAGCGGAGAAACCTCCTGGAGCATCTGTGCATTTTGATATGGTAGTACGCATCCTGAAGGTCTATCGAGCACATCCAATTGTCCTGACCCAAGAAGGGTAGAATGGACTGTAGCGTGACCATCCGGAATTTTGTTTTCTTCACATACTTGTTTAGCTTGCTGAGATCCAGTACTGGTCTCCAGTCCCCTGTTTTTTTTTTGGTACCAAAAAGAATTTGGAGTAGATTCCGGATCCTTGCTGGTCTGCTGGGACTGGTTGGATAGCTCTTTTTGACAGCAGCTTTGATATTTATAACGCTGCTTGTTCCCTTAGACTGAGTGGAACGTCTGGAAGGGATCCTTTGGGTTGGGATGGGATGTGAATAAAGGGGATTTTGTAACCCTCGGATATGATCGACTGTACCCATTTGTCTTGAGTGAGGGAAAGCCAGGCTTTTGGGTACAGCGATAATCTTCCCCCGACTGCCTCCGAAGGTGGACAGCCGGGCAGCTCCTCAGGGATGCTGAAAGGGTTTATCAGAGAAAGTTTCTCTGCTACCCTGGTTTTGCGGACCACCTCTGCCCCTAGGGCGACGTCTATTGTTGTTCCCCCCTCTGCCTCTAGAGGGGAATCGACTTTGTGAGTCAGATGAGACTCCTTGTGGTTTGCGGAACCACATTTCCCCTCCCCCTCTGACCTTTGGGATAAGGTCTGGAAGGGGTAGAAAAACGGACTCCCAAGGCAGAGAGTCTTACCTTCCTGCTCGCACCTAGTCAATGTATCCTTCATCTGAGGTCCAAACAACGTTGAGCCATCAAAGGGGGAATTGGTGAAGGACGCCTTGAAAGGGTCCGCAAAATTGCAAAGCCGCATCCAGGCGTGGCGTCGTAAAGCTACACCTGTGCCTGAGGCCCTACTCGCCCCATCAGCCGCATAGGAGATAAGCCGAATGGAGGAGTTGACAATCGAATTCAGGGTTGCCAACTGGGAGTTCATTTTGTCTTGGAACACCTCAGCTGTTGGATCCTGCATGGCCTCACCCATATCCTTGAGTAAATCCCTCTGGAGATGGGTGAAGTGACACAAGTAGTTCAGCGACCGCATGGCAAAGGTCGCTGAGGAAAACATCCGCTTACCGTACCTGTCCATGGTCCAAGACTCCTTATTAGGAGGATGGACAGGTACCGAAGGATCGGCTAATTCCTTCTTAGTGGCTGCGGCCACCACCATGGCATCAACAGAGACACCTTTGGATAATAAGAAGTTATGTACTCACCATAACATTCCATCTGAGTAGGTATCTTCATTTGTCTGCAACCTTTGGGATACGGATCCGATCTCGGATTCGAGCCGGCAACTTCTATCATAGCATAGATCCGAGCTCCTAGCTCCTCCCCTTACCCATAATCCCCTGCCTACCCTAACTGACCTCAGATCAAGTTTGCCCCATAGCACAGCAGATAAAAGTGTCCCAATGGGAACATATGCTAACAACATAAGAACGATCATTTTGGTCAGGGGGAAGGAAGGGGGGGTGGTTGCAGACAAATGAAGATACCTACTCAGATGGAACGTTATGGTGAGTACATAACTTCTTAATCTGAAGTAGGAACTTCATTTGTCAGCAACCTTTGGGACAGTGTGCCCAGCTACCTAAATCTTGGGTGGCCTTCATGGAAGGATATTCCGGAGCACTGCAGAGCCAAAGGACGCCCTACCTCGGGAGACAATATCTATTTTATAGTGGCTGATAAAGGTGTGAGATGAAGCCCAAGTGGCTGCGGAACAAATGTCATCCAGTGGAACCCTAGCTTGAAAGGCCACAGATGTGGCAACGGCCCTAGTAGAATGAGCATGGACTCCTTGAGGTGCAGGCCTTCCCGAGCTCTGATATGCTAAAAGAATACAACTCAAGATCCATCGAGAGAGAGAGACTTTAGAAACTGACTTTCCGAAATTACTTTTGGCAAAGGAGATAAACAACTGATCGGATTGCCTATGATCAGCAGTTCTATGGATATAAAAACGTAGTTGTCTGTGTACGTCTAAGGAATGTAGCTTGTACTCTCCTTTGTTATGAAAGTTGGGGAAAAACACTGGAAGATTGATAGATTGATTGATGTTCGCTTCTGAAGATACCTTAGGTAGAAAGGACGGATTGATCCTGAGGTAAACACTATCCGGGTGAAAGACCAGATATGGTGGTTTGACACAAAGAGCTTGCAATTCCGACACTCTTTTGGCTGAAGTTATGGCCACCAAAAAGGCTGTCTTCCAAGAGAGAAATTTGAGATCAACCGTGGCCGGTTCGAATGGGGGACCAGTCAAGGCCTGCAAGACTAAGGATAAATCCCATGGAGGTACCACCTCTTTAACTGGAGGCCTAAGGAGGAAGGTACCCTTGAGGAAGGTCTTACACCGTTTGGAAGTGATAAGAGGGCCAGACTCTTGCCCCACGTGATAGTATGAGATTGCTGCCAGTTGTACCTTGACTGTGGAAGAACTAGCCCCCTGGTGAAAGAGAGAGGTTAGAAAATCTAGAACTGACGCTATCGGGGCTGTAAAAGGGTCTAAACGACGGTGTTCTGCCCAAATGGTAAAGCGTTTTCACTTACTCCGATAAACCTTCCTGGTGGAAGGCTTGTGAGCTGCTACAAGAATGGCTTTGACCGGTGATGAGATCCCGGGAGTCCTTATGAGGAGTGGAACTGGAGCAACCAAGCCGTCAGCTTGAGGTTGACCAGGTTCGGAGTCGGAAGACCGAGAGGGTGAGAAATGAGATCCGGAATGGCATCCAGAATCCATGGTGGATACACTAGGTGAGACCATAGGTAAGGGAACCACGTCTGACGAGGCCAGAATGGGGCAATAAGGATCATCTTGCTCCCCAGCTGCCTGGCTTTCTGTAATAATTTCAACATCAGAGGAAGAGGAGGGTAAGCATAAAGCAGACCGGGAGGCCAAGCATGAACTAGAGAGTCTCTCGGGGACTCCCCCGGAGGGGGGATCAGAGCGAAGTAATCGTTGCATTTGGTGTTTGAAGGAGAGGCAAAAAGATTGCAACAAGGTTGCCCCCATTGGGCAAATACTTGCTCTGCAACTCGATGGTTATGAGACCATTTGTAAGGAGTCAGGATAGTACGACTGAGCCTGTCCACTAGAATGTTGGACCGTCCCGGAATGTGCATTGCTATGAGAAAGCGGTTGGTGGAAATTGCCCATTCCCACACTCTCATGGCCTCGCGGCAAAGGGGGAAAGACCTGGCTCCCCCCTGTTTGTTGATGTACCAGACGACCAACATGTTGTCTGTCTGTACTGCAATCGTCCCTACCGGAAGAGAGTTGTGTAGTGCCTGCAACGTCAAAAGCACCGCCCTCATCTCTAGGACGTTGATATGCAAAGAGGTCTCTACGTCGTTCCACGTGCCTTGGACTGTCCTGCCTGAAAAATGCCCCCCACCCCAGGCAAGAAGCGCCCATGGTCACTGTGTCGACTGGCGGAGGTAGTGAGAAGGGACGTCCCGTGTGAAGATTGGGAGACTGGAGCCACCACAGGAGCGATCTTCTGCAAACCTTGCTTAAGGAAATGGGGGTGAGACAGGGGGTTGCGAGACAGGGACCATTGTACCTGGAGGGTCCACTGCAGAACCCTCATGTTCAACTGGGCCAATGGCAGCAGAGGGATTGCAGCCGCCATAGATCCTAGGGCCCTCAGGATCAATTCCGCCGAAGGAGTTTGCAGTTGAAGGATGGCCTGCACGTGTAACATCAGGTTCCGAAGCCAATCTGGACTCAAGAACGCAAGCATCTGTCTGGAATCCAGTCTCGCCCCTATAAAATCCAACACCTGTGTAGGGATGAGAGAGGATTTGGTCATGCTGATGGTTAATCCTAATAGTGGAGCCAGACTGAGGAAATAATCCCTGCATGAACAAAGTAGATGCCTTGTTGGGGCCGTAAGGAGCCAGTCGTCCAGGTATGGAAAGACCTGAATTCCCTGGAGTCTCAGGTGGGCCGCTATTATCACTAGGACCTTGGTGAACACCCTGGGGGCTGAGGTGAGACCGAAGGGGAGGACCCTGAATTGAAAGTGACTGGCTCCCAGCCGGAAGCGGAGAAACCTCCTGGAACGCCTGTCCACTAGAATGTGATAGTACGCATCCTTGAGGTCTATGGAGCACATCCACGGATTGCAACGTGACCATTCGGAACTTTTCTTTGGGAACCACCAGGTTTAGGAGAGAGAGGTCGAGGATGGACCTCAAGTCCCCCATCTTTTTTGGCACCAGAAAGAACCTGGAGTAAAACCCTGATCCGACTTGATCTGGGGGGACGGGCTGGATGGCTCTTTTTTGCAGAAGCTGCTGAATTTCTGCAGCAGCCGCCTCCCTCTGACAGGGTGGAACGTCGGGAAGGCTTCTGATTCTGGGGTTTACCATAAAGGGAATTTGGTAACCTCTGGATATAATATGAAGCACCCAGCGATCCGTTGTTATGGACTTCCATTTTGCTAGGTGCCTCAAAAAAAGCCCCCGACTGCCTCCAGAGTGGAGCAGTCGGGTAACCCCTCAGGGGTTATGCGTGGGCCTCTCAGAGAACGGTTCTCTGGACCCAAAATTCCTGGGACCCCCTCTGCCTCTGGGGCGGCGTCCTCCCTGTCATCCTCTGCCACGAGAGGACTGGTTGTCCTGAGCAGACTGGGATTGATGCAATTTTCGGAACCACATCTTCTTCTGACCCTTTTGGTTCTTGGAAAAGGACCTCTGGGGCGCAGAGAAGCGGACTCCGACGGCAGACAAGGTCTTCCCGTCTTTCTCGCTCTGGACAAGAGTGTTGCGAACGGTTTTGCCAAACAGTGCAGAACCATCAAAAGGGGCATTCGTGAATGACGCCTTAAAGGGTTCTGAGAAGTCACAGTGATGGAGTCAGGCCTGTCTCCTCATGAAAAGCCCGACTCCGCCTGCTCTAGTGGTTCCCTCCGTAGCATGAGACAACAGCCGCATAGAGGTGTTAGAGATAGAGCGGAGGGTTGCCATTTGGGAGGAGTACAGATCCTAGTCTCCCTCCGACATGGACTCCGGGGGGGAAACAGTGTATTCCTTAATTAGATCCCACTGCATCCAAATAACGTGTGCCATGTAGTTCAAGGCCCTCATAGAGAAGGTCGCTGAACTGAAGGCCCGCTTCCCAAGATGGTCCATCGCGCGCGACTCCTTGCTCGGAGGATGAACCGTGGGGCTCTCCTGAGCCAACTCTTTCTTGGTGGCTGCAGCCACCAACATGGCATCCACAGGGGGACCTCTGCTCCAGTGTGATCTCTCTGCAGGGGGGCTCAAAATTTTGTCCGGACGCTTGGGGATCGGCTCTACGGTGTCCGGTTCCTTCCAAGCCCTAGAGGATATGAGATCCACCAGGGGGTCGGGAGGGGGGGGGACACCCAAGAGGTAGATGATCCTGTCTCAAATGCCTCAAGGAATACGGACTCATCAGAGGAAGCCTTAGGGGCAGACCACCCACCCCTGATTTTGAGCATTTCCATGATGTCTCCAAAGGAGACATCCTCGGGGGGGGGGATCTAGGGGAGCCTTCCCCTTCATCCAAGTCCGTATCTTTGGTGAGACTCTCAGGGGAGTCTATGTGCCTCCTTTTGCACTTTGCCTTGTGAGGAATCTCCTCGGGGGGGCTGTCCGAGGAGTCCTCATGGGCTGTATCCTGTTCCACTGGAACTCCTAGAGGCGCTGAGGCAGGCTGCCCCGAGGGCCGGATGAGGGGAGCCAGGACCAGATGAGAAGGAGTGCGGGAGGGAGCCGAAGCCAGGACCGGAGGCCTGGAAGCACTCGACAGTGCCCTCTCCACCGCAGTGAAAGCCGAGGGGGAGCCGCTCTCTGATGGATCCGAGATCAGACTCCCACTTGGATCCGAAGCGGGGATCGGACCCAGCGCCGAAAACGTTGGATCCGAAGGACCAGTGTGCTCCGACCGGGATGGAGCCGAAAGCACACCGAATCCCTCGGATCCGAAAAACTCGAGGGAGCCGTCCGAGCTGACGTGCCCAGCACGGTCGGCTCCGACCTACCCCCGGATCCAACGTGACTTGGCTTCGAGCGCTCCGAACCCGGAATGCAGGTCGGAGAAGGAGCTATAGGAGCGAAAAAAGGGGTCGAGCTCCCCCCCGGAGGTGGGGGGAGGCAAGATCACTCCCATCTGCATCTGGGCCTGGATGAATCTCCTCATCATCCGGTCCATGTCCGCATCAGACATGCTAAAAGTGGACCTCGAAGAGGCCACCGAGGCAGACCTGGAGTGTCGCCTCGATGACCTCGACGGGGACCGGATCACCTCCTCCTCAGGTCCCAGGGAGAAACAAGGGGATCGGATCCGAGGAGGAGGAGATCGAGAAGACTTGGACGGTAAAGCCCTCTTGGCGGGCAGGGCCGATGAGGAGTCATCGGCCCGCCGCTTAAGGTGCTTCTTCCGCCGCTTCTCTTTCCTGGCCTCCCTATCCTCCGGAGCTGAAGCGGGAGGTTGAGTCCCGGTCGGAGGAAGGGAGGCAGGAGTGACAGCTACCAGGGGGTAGCGGGCACTGAAGTACCGGAGGCCGAAGCAGAGTCTGGGGGTAAAAGGCCCGCCAGAACTAGCTTCGACCTTCGATCCTTGAGTGCCCTGGGGTTGAACGCCGCTCAAATCGCGCAACCCGAAGAGAGGTGTTCAACCCCAAGGCACCTAACGCACCGAGTGTGGCCATCAGCCGGTGAAAGCTTGTGACCACACTTGGTGCATTTCGAAAAATGGCTTTAGGAGCCTCCGACATTATTAGAGTAAAGCACACTCACTAGGCCCGTAACACTCAAGTCACACACACATGCTATGACCAGCGGGGGAGGGGGAAATATTTTAAATTAAATTTAAGCTGAAAAGTTAAAATAATAACAAGATTAGTGTTAAGGGTAAACCTACCACACACACACAATCACTCACTCAGAAAGAAGAAAGAAAAACTTTTTTCCTCACAAAAACGCCAAGAGCTCTGGAATCCAGCTGTTGCTTGAAGAGCGGCAAACTAGATCTGGGGTCAGTTAGGGTAGGCAGGGGATTATGGGTAAGGGGAGGAGCTAGGAGCTCGGATCTATGCTATGATAGAAGTTGCCGGCTCGGATCCGAGATCGGATCCGTATCCCAAAGGTTGCTGACAAATGAAGTTCCTACTTCAGATGAACTGTTTCTCTTTTGGGGCAGTAATAAATTTTGACGGCCTCCTTGGGGTAAGTTCCACCGAATCAGGGGCCATCCAAGCCTTCCTTGCCACCACTTCCATGAGGGGGTCAAAGGGAGGACACACCCAGGAGGTGGAAGGGCGAGAGCCAAACGCCTCAAGGTAGACCAACTCGTCCTCTGAAGGGTTAAGGGCGGGCCAGTTCCCCCTCTGTTTAAGGATTTCAAGGATGTCAGCAAAAGAGACATCCTCAGAGGGGGACCGAGGGGAACCTTCAGATTCCTCCAAGTCGGTGTCAGAGGTGATAGACTCAGGGGAGTCAATGTGCTTCCTCTTGCACTGTCTCTTCCGAGGGGGTTCTCCTACCGTATCAGGAGAAGCCTCGGAAGAAGAGGATATTCCCAATGGGGAAACCGGAGGAGCTGGCTCTCTACGGTCTGTTATGAGGGGGTGGGTAGAAACCACCGCAGGCACTGAAGAGGGAGGAGCTGACGGAGCCGACTGTGGGGTAGACATGGGGTCTAGCATTCTCCGCATGACCTCGAAGGTGCCCCGATCAGCCAAGGCCGAAGGTCCCCACTCCGAGGAGACAAAGACCCCCCCGGCACCGACAGGGACGGCTCTGAGGCCGATGTCGGAGCTGAATTCACCAGCGCCGACGCTCCGAGAGGGAGAACGGGGTCGGACAAGGGTCCGATGCCACTCGCCCCCTCGGAGCCGATGAGGGAAGCCCGGCGCCGAGATCCCTCCAAGGAGGAAATCGGAGCAGACGACGGAGCCAAAAGGGAAGGTATCGGCACCGACAGCCACAGCTCCGACGAGCCTCGGCTCCGAACTCAAAAGAGTTGGAGGAGGAATAGAAGCAGGGATGGGAATAGCCGCTGACTGTTGAGTAGGGCTATGCAGCATTTGGGCCAGTGCCTCGGACTTGAGAAGTCTACTCACCACCCTTTGTAAGTCATGGTCGAATAGCCTGGAGGACAGAGAGGAATGGGACCTATGGTTCCGCTCCAACAGAAGAGGGGATCCCGGAGGAGAGTGGATGGAGCCGATGGAAGGGGACCTCAACCTCTTCTTTGAAGGTGGCTCCGATAAGACTATCGGAGCCGGCTGAGTCTTAGCAACCTCGGCTCCGGCCGGAGCCGAGGTAACGGTTAGAGACTTCGAAACATCGACTCCAGCCGGAGCCGATGTTGAAGCAGCCTTAATGCTCCCAGCAGATGGCTCTGAAGCTGGAGCCGACGGCCTGGAAGTCTTTGAAGGCTTCCCTGACGCAGACTGGGTCGAGGGGCCTTCAGGCTTTAACAAGCCTCGAAGAATAAGCTTATTTTTGCGTTCCTGCAGGACTCTAGGGCTGAATGCATGGCAAACAGCACAGGAGTCCTGCAGGTGCAAAGGTCCCAGGCAGTAGACACAAGAAGTGTGACCGTCTGTCAGAGACATTTTCTGACAGCACGAATCACACTTCCTGAAGCCTGAGACCTTGGAGTCTTTAGACATCCTAAAAGAGACTGTATATAACACAGACACAACACACAGACACACCCTTTAACCAAAGGAAAAAATCCAGTCACACTAAAATGACAGGGGAAAAAAGGGGAGTGGGCCAAAGGCCTAGAAGTTAAAAGGGAATAAAAAGAGGATAAAAAATAACAAGGGAGACCCGATTTAAACTACAGGGGTACTCTATATTAAAAACTAAACTAAATAGAAAGGATAGGGGTAGAAATCTGAAGCTTTTGATTAGAAAAACTCACTAACTTGCCAGAGCCGGTAGAAGAAAGCACCTCGTCAGCTAAGTGGCAAACGAGATCTGAGTAGTTACCGGCTTGCATTGTGGGATATAGGGGAGCCTCGAGCCGGTGGAATAAGCTCTCGAGCTTTAGTATTGGCCGAGTCGGAGCCGAGGATTGGCTCCGAACCCATCCAGCAAGAATGAAGGCGAGATTGACAACTTCATCTGTACTTTGACTTAGAAATGGGGTCCATTCCCATCATGGTATTAAAACCCCCCCAAAATTTGGAGAAATTAAAGAAAAAATATTCTATAGGAATGTGAAGTGTACTAATTCGTTCTCTGACAGAGTAGTTGATGCATGGAAAAGACTACCAAATTACATTAAAGAAGTACTAGTTTAGATATTTTTAAGAACAGCCTGGACACTTATTATCGGCACAAGTGTTTTGGTATATTGGAAAGCTATAAGGGCATTAATGCCCATGCTTGAAATATTTGTATGTGTGTATTAAGGCTGAATCAGATTGACAAGCAGCTCGAAGATCCATAAGAAGGATCAGATGGATGAAATAAATATGATCCAACTATTTTCCTGGCTGAAGGTGCCTGTGCTGTTTGTTAAACATGGCTATAATAAGGTAAAGAAAGTAATATTTGCCAGTAATATGCTCAAGTATGCCTATGTAGACATCTAAAAATCCTTGCAGTCTCAAGGTTTAAATATCATAAAACAGAAAAAATACAATGCATTTCAACAGAAAACAAGGGTGACACAGTCCTTACATTAGTCCCAAGACACAAGGATGGACTATATGCAGCAAGCTCTCACAATGGAAGCACTTCCTCCAAATGTCATACATCATGCTACTGCTAATACACATACAAAAAACAATGTAGACTGAAGTGTCAGCCAAATTTAAAAGTCTTCTATAAAATACTTTGTGTAGTGGGTGCAAGTGTTATGCATTAGATACAAAATTGCATCTGTCTTAACTCCAGCGTTATTACTACAACCTTAATTCTCCAATATTCACCTTCATCCACTCCACTGTAAGTAAAAAAATCACTTAGAGTCTTCAACACAATGGTTGATATTTGAGGGTGGGGCACAATGGTAAATTCCCACTGTACCCTGTCAATGTAAAGAACAGCTGAATAAGCAAGCTTACCATAACAGCAGAAGTTCAAGCAGATGACTGTTGCAGTAACCCAAGCTATATGGCTCATATTCTGCCAAGGATTGGACAATCAGTGAGCTCCCAGAGCTTCAGGGCACCTTTCATGCACCCTAAAACAACTCAAGGAGAACATATAATGTCTGTGGTTAGGGTGCCATATATTCACAGCTTTCTTGCCACAGAATAAAACCAGCTAGAGTCCTGCCAGCTAAGCATGTAATAGAAACAAGGGAAAGAGAAAAATATTCACACATTGGCATAAAACAATACAAGACGGTAGAAGGGGGAAGGTATTCCTGCTGCAACAGTGATCTATTCAAACATCTAGTGCTTCGGTAATCTTACTTACCCAGCTGTGCTACTATGTTCATCATTAGATCACTGTTGCAGTAGCCCAAGTTATAAAGGTCAAATACCAGTACTCAAGAGGTGCTGTGGAAGATCAGAGTCTGGAAGTCCCTGAAGAATAGTACAAGCAAAACCTACTCTAAACCTAGAGAAAGAATCCCACTTACAGTGCTTAGTTAAGGTGTGCACAAATGACCAAGTTGCTGTCTCCAGTATATTTCTAGAGTCCACCTCTTTCTAAAAAGCCATCAAAGTGCCCAAAGCCCTGGTAGAGCAGGCCAGCATGACCTTACCTGGAAGTGCCTCAATATGGCGAGTGTAACAAAAATCAATAGTGCGAGGCAAGCATTTAAAATATGTCTGCTTTGACATGGACTGTCCTTTTTTTCTTACTTTCATAGAAACTAAACAGTTGATTAGAATTAGTGAGGGAAGGGAGGGACAAAGCAGATTTTTCCCTTAAAGCTGTAATTTGGACAGTCGAGACTGAGGAAGCCAAGCCACTTGAGAAACTGTAACCAGATAAGACCCTTTGAACTCCATGGTTTGGGTGGAAAGGAGGTGATAGTTGTAGCCGACTGTGATGCTCAGGTATAGATATGGCAGATAGTTCCTTGCGCATGTCAATAGATGCCTGGTGGAAAACATGAGAAGCCAGTCATGGAATTATGGAAATATCAGGAATCCCAGCAATCTCAGGTGAGCTACAACCACTGCCATACATTTGGTGAACAAGCGGGGGACTGTGGTGTGACCAAACAGCAGGGCTCTGAACTGAAACGGACTGGCTCCCAGTCGGTAGCAAAAGTATTTTAGGATCATAGGATGTTACTAAGCTAATGCATTTGCACTTGTTTCTTTCCTGTAACTAGTGTAGTCCAGATACAGATTCTTAGTTTTAGCACTTGAATTTGCTTATTCGTGCTCAGGACTTGTTCAGAACTTGTTGTAAGCACTAAATAAGCTACAAATTACTACAGCACTCAACCTTCCTCAATACCTAGAGGAAAACAGTTTTTGTAGTTACTTTCCTCCTTTGCTTAGAGAAAAACAGCTCTTGTACTCGCTTATCTAGAGGAAAATAGTTTTTTATTCAGGCATGTCTTAGGGTCAGCTCCCAGTGTTCTCTCCTGTCTATCTGATGAATCTGGGCATCTTGGGGCAATGCAGCAATTGCCTCATGTACACAGACAACCCTCTCCTCCTACCACCCAACACTACAACCTGTGAGAGATGCACTTATCTAGTCAAACTGGAGATAAAGCTCCCTCCAACCAAGACTGAACTTGACAGTCAGGAGGAGAAGGTAAACACTTGCACTAAACCACACTGATCACATAGTCCCACTAAATCTACACCACCAAAATCCACACACAGAAACACAAAAACATTCGCGGAGGCTCTCAATAATAATCTGCTCAAGCAACAGAGACCTCCAAAGCAGAAACGCAAGTAACCTCCACCCCCCCAACACAACCCAAATGACACACAGCCCACAGACTCAGTGTGCCACTCAACCACAGCCCATAAGGCAAAACAACATACCCAACAGACTAGTCATAGGTGACTCTATAGTCAGGCGCACTGATGTCCCACTCACCAGGCTAAACAAGAAGTTTACTGTCAGCTGCCTGTTGGGTGCCATGATCCATCACATAACCCATGCACTCAAGTCACTCCACAACAAGTACAAATACGACTCTGTCATTGTCCACGTTGGTGTGAACGACCTGAGACGTACCTCCCTGGACTACATGAAAAGAGACATGGAAGAGCTCCCCGATCTTGTAGCCCAGGCCAGTATGACCCTAGCCCTGAGTAGCATTCTGCCATCAAACCCAGAATGATGCCGCAATACAAGGACAAAATGACTGACTTCAACAATTGGCTAAGCTTCTGGTGTCATTCTAAGGGGATCCAGTATCTGTCTGCCTGGGACAACATGGTCGACAGGCCACGATGCTTTGCCAGAGATGGCCTGCACCTGTCGCCCCTGGGATTCTGGATACTGGCTAAGGCTCTTGCCGCTCCTATAGTGCCTTTTTTAGGCAAGGTTCAAATGACAAATTCACCACCATAACAGGAACAGGCAAGCAAAAATGGAGGGTAATGCTACTCAATGCTAGAAGTCTAAATCTCAAAATGCACGCACTCGAGGCACTCCTTAAAATGGAGAACATCGATATCTGTGCAGTGACTGAGTAAAAAATTTCTCCAAAGCCAACTTCATGCTTCTTAAGACAGAAGTGGCGAACTTCATGACACCCATGCAGATGGACAATACAGTTACGACTGCGGAATCCTACACAAATGCACTCCATAAGCACTTACACAAGTGCATGGATCGTACTATCCCAAACAGAACCATGACGCTATCCTCCAAAAAAAGGAAGCCAATCTGGTGGTCCCCTGCCATAAACAAACTGTACAACAGAAGGAAGAAATTGTTGCAAAAGAGAGTAAAATCCCATGAGTGGAGGAGTTCCCAGGTTAGCCTCAGTAAGAAGCTGAGATCCCTTATAAGATCTTCCAAAGCTAGCTACGAAAACAAAATTGCCACTGATTCTAAGGACAACTACAAAGCTTTCTATAGCTATGTCAAGAATCTCAATGGCAACACCCAGATGTCCTCTGAGTTACAGCACAATGGCACGAAAATTACAGAACCAACTGATATTGCCAACATCCTGGCAGATAGGTTCAGTGCTAACTTTACCCCCTCTCACCTCCTAAATGGCCCATATCTATACAGGAAGAATGCAGAGTCCCTGTAATCACAACTACACAGGTAAAAGCTGCATTCTCTAAAGCCAAACACAGCATCCATGGGACCGGACAACATCCCAGGCTGCGTTTTACACGAACTTCAGAATGAACTGGCTCCCCACCTAAGCACCATGTTCAATCATACCCTCACAACAGGCAGTGTGCCCATTGAATGGCACACAGCAGCAGTTATCCCATTCCACAAATGGGGAGCCACCACTAATCCCGGGAACTATCGCCCTATTAGCCTGATGCGCCTTGTCTGTCAGGCCATGGAACTCATAAACAAAGACACTGGTAACCTCCAAACTCTGGACCCCACCCAGTTCGGGTTTGTGAAAGGTAGATCATACCTCCTGAACCTGATCGACTTCTTTGAGGCAGTCACCAAAGCCATAGACGACGGTAAGGTGGTTCACACAGCCTACCTTGACCTCGCCAAGGCTTTTGACACCATCCCCCATTCTGGAATTATAGCTAAACTCACTAAACTAGGTATAAATCCCTATGTCACAAGATGGGTTGTCAACTGGCTCACTGACGAAACCCACCCTGTAAAAGTTGCAGACTCCAAATCTGACTTCAAACCAGTGACAAGTGGAGTACCACTGGGTTCAGTCCTGGGACCTCTCCTGTTTGGTATCTACTTCTCTGAAGTACAGGATAACACAGCAGGCCTCTGGCTAACAAAGTTTGCAGATGACTGCAAACTAGGAGCCATAGTCGAGTCCCCAAATGATGTGGACATCCTACAGAAGGGCCTCACTGAGACAGCTGCCTGGTGTCAGAGCCATGGCCTCAAGCTCAATGCCAAAGTGCACTGTCATCCCCTTTGGAGAAAACTTTGTACCCATGAACTACCACATAGGCAGCAGTCTACTTAACACCGAATGTGTGAAGAGAGACCTTGGGACCCAGGTAGACAGTCTCTCCTTTTGATAATCACATCGCCACAGTAGTTTGGAAGTCCTTCTACGTGGCACACCTCATCACAAAAGGGTTCTCATCCAGGAAAAAAAAAAAAAAAAAGAGGTTATTGTTCCCCTCTACTCGACACTCATTAGACTCATTACAGAGTACAATGCCCCTTTTGGAATGTAACTCACAAGACATCTGCAGCAACTGGAAAGGCCACAGAAGTACCTCACAAAGGGGATTACTGGCCTCAAACAGATGCCCAACACTGACTGTCTCAAAAAACTCCAGCTTTATTCCGTAGCATATCGCCTACTCCGAGGTGATCTCTGCCTAACATATAAAGCTACGTCAAACCCAGAGCTGTTGGACATGCTACACCTAAAGAAATCCTAACCCTTCTGAGCTACACGCTCTAGGGACCTAAACCTTGTCACCACAATAAACAGGACATGCTGGAGGGATAGATTCCTGTCCCATAGACTTCACATACTCTGGAACAAGCTATCCATCTATGACAAGCAAAGTCCCTCATTAGCACTCTTCAAGAAAAATCTTGATCAGTGGATGGGAAATAGGAAATACACCCTGGGGATCACTTCTGTGGCTCTGCTCGACAGTGGCACAGGAAAATAACTTTCTTGGGTGGCGTAAGCCAGGGAACCATGTTGGTTAGGCTTACTTAGGCCCTTGGGCAGATAGCCTAGTACATACCTATGAATAATGGTCGTGAGGTCCTTTCAAGCCTAGCCAAGAATTATGACATATTTACAAAGTCAGCACCTGTCCCCCCTGTCAAGCTTCCGCAGATAGGGGAGTCTATGGGCCACAAATCTGTCCTGCCAGCAGGTCCTATTAATGTTGCAGGCTAGGTTTAGGTCTTTAGTACCCGTTACACATGTGGCGTTGGATTTGTGGATATGCAGCATTTCCTTCTGGATCATTTGTCTATTGTTATTTGATAGTACACATCTTGGAAATCTAATAAGCACATCCAATCACCCTTCCCCAAAAGGAGGGAGACTCGACTGAACTGTGACCACTCAGAACTTGGAGTGTTTGACAAACTGATTTAAGTGGCTTAAGTGCAATACTGGCGTGAGGTCCCCCGTTTTCTTTGACACCAAAAAGAATTTTGAATAAGTTCACAATACTCATTGGTCTGGTAGAACCTCTTGGACAACTCATTTCTTTAGCAACTTTTCTATCTCTGAGGCTGCTTCCTTCCTCTGATGGGGTAAGTATATCAGGGAATTTTTCATGGGTTAATGGGTGGGGGAAGGGAAAAGGGAATGTAATAAACTCTGGTAATCATTCTCTGCATCCAGACATCTTTGGTGATGGATACCCAGGCTTCCGGGTGCAGAGAAAAACTTATCCCTATGATAGATAGGGTTTTCCTATCCTGTTCACGTCTGAAGAGTGTCTCTTTAACTTTGGGTCCAAATAAGGTAGATCCATCAAAAGGTGCATTGAAGGACGACGTCTTGTAAGGCTCCGCAAAGTCACAGAGGCACATCCAGGCATGCTTCCTAAAGGTAATGCCTGAACCCACCATTCTTGAAACTCCTTCTGTAGCATGGGAAATCAGACGCATAGAGGTACACGGCAGGGACTGAAGGGTAGCCAGCAGTTAAGAGACAGTCTTTTTATCCTCCACCAACATGGACCCAGAGAGGTATTTGGGTAAGCTCTTCAGTCAAATCCCTCTGAAACCTTGTGAAATGTGCCAGATAATTCAGCAATTGCAAAGCAAAGGTTGCCAAGCAAAAATTTGTTTCAAAAATCTGTCCAGTGCCCTAGACTCTCTGTTAGGAGGGTGGGCAGAGGGAATTTCCTCAGCATGTTCCCTTCTGGTGGCTGCAACAACTGGGGGACCCCTGCTCCAATGGGCATGATTCCTTGAGCATAAGTAAGTACTTGTCTGGCTTTCTAGGAATGGGTTCTATTATATCCAGATTCTTCTAAGCCCTACGGGAAATGAGATCCACCACTTCATCCACCAGTGGTACCACCCAAGACATAGCTGAGCTGATTCTGAAAGACTCAAAAAAATAACAGATTCCTCCTGAGGAGGGGCTTCGGAAGACCAAACACCTTTCTGTCTCAGAAGTTTGTGAATTTCTCCAAATGAGACATCCTCAAGGGGTGACCTAGGGACCTCTCTCCTTCTTCACAGTTGTGGGGGGGGGGGGATGGGACCTGAGGGCACAAGGATGCCCCATCTCCAGTAGTGGAGAGCTCTCTCCATTGCCTCAAAAGCAGATGCCAATGGTAAACCCAGGGTCACTCCAGTAGGAGTCAAAGCCACCTGCCTGCAGAAGTTGGAGCAAAGCTATCTAGCGCTCAAGCCCTGAGGGGGAAGGGATGGCTCCAAAAACTTCAAAGTCGAACCCTTACCCCCGGATACAGCACCTACGCTCTGGCTCCGATAAAGTTGGTACCAGATGGGTAAGAGGTAGTGCTGGAGTCAACAAAGGCCAAGCCTTTGGATCCGTCCCAGACAATCCTGGGATTCTTGGATCCAATACCTCTGAAAGTGAGGGATGGATCAGAGTAGGAGTGAGTAAAGGTGTTTGGGCTGGTCCAAAGCTCACAGGTCCAATAGGAGATGGAGCCAGGAGTAATCCAAACTAAACCCGAGTCCTGAGAAATGTTCTCATCATCCTGTCCACATCTACTTCAGATAGCCTTCTGGAAAACCTGATGGTCAAGAAGGTAGACAGAGGTCTCAGCACTTTACCTGGAGTCTCTTGCAGAAGATGTTGGGTTTTGATATAATGGTTAAAGTGTTTAACCTATAATCATAAGGTACAGGGAATGATTCTCAGCTTTGAAAGGGAATTTGGCTAGGCTTAAAATGGCCCACAAGGGCAGCTATCCAAGTATGAGTCTATGAACTTAAAGGGGGAGTGTAACCTGGATGAGACTGGCTGTAGAGAGAATAGAGGGTGTCAAAGTGATGTTGACTTAGGAGCCAAAGTTTTCAGATCCAAAGGAGTGGACGGATCAGAGGTCCTGAAAATTTTGGCTGGAGGATCAGAAGCTGGAGCCAAAGTAGGAGAACAGTTAGGGGGAACATTTCCTCGACTCTCTTGGCTTATCTTTGGCCTTCTCTTGCTCTCTCTTCAGCTTGATGTTTCTCTATCAGTTTCTGGGCTAAGGGGGAAGTTCTAGATAAGGAAGAACAGGAAGGCAACAGACCCTTAAGAACTAATTTGTTCCTGTTCTCAACTAAGGCTCTGTGGTTGAAGCCAGAATAAATTTCAAACTTTACTTCTAGATGTGCAGCCCCAAGACAGTACACACACTCGGCGTGGACATCAGAGTTAGGTATCTTATGCCCACAAGAGGAACATTTTTTGAAATCAGTAGGTTTGACAGACATACACAATAACTCACAATCCTAAAAATTTCAAAGAAAAAACACGTAGAAACACACAGGACAGAAAAATATCTACATTAGTAGAAATAACAGCAATAGCAATGACAAACTCCTGGCAAGGGAAGGAAACTACCAACAACGGTAGAAAAAAAAAACGGTAGAAAGAAACCAGTAGAAGGAAAAAGGTACAAGATCTAAAAGGTAAAGAAAAGTAACCCTACAGATATAAATAGAAAATACAAAATTTTCTAAGATATAATTTACTTTTTTTTTTGAGCTGAGGTCAAAAACCTTGAAAGAGAGAACCAAGTCAACAAAAAGTGAATACTTGTCTTCAAAACGCACTCAAGCTACAGCAACCACATCTGATTGCTATAGCAGCAAATGATACCTGAGGTAATCTGGGGCTTCGGAGAGGATTATGGGTAGGGGAGAAGCTTGAGCTATGAATTCATAATTTGAGAAGTGGCCAAGGTCCGATTCAAAAACCCAAAGGTGGAAAAACAGATAAATACATCATCAGCTACAAAAGTTATGTACTTACCACAATGTTAGATGCTTTTATTCATGTTCATCTGATGCAACACATGGGTCCTCTGAGCCACTTCTTGAATCCAACCTGGCAACAACATCAGTGCTCCAGCCTCAAACCCCCTTAAGAATTTTCCCTCCCACAGCACATCTGTTCCCTTAACTATCTCAGATCTCAGTTGACAAATAAGAGACAGCTGTGAGATAAGGAAAGAAAAGAGACCAAACCTCTTGGTTCAAGAAATCTGAACAAAGCTTAAAATGCTGGGTGAACAAAGACCCAAACATAGGGACAGATTTTAAAAATTACTCATAAACTTAGAAATTGCTGCCAGCTGAAGTTTAATTGTAGAGAAACTTGCTCTTTCTTTAAAAAGAATTGTCAAAAAATAGAGAATGGCAGAGCCTGTGGCAGAGAAAGGGTCAATTTCCTTATTCAAACCCCAGAGGGATAATCTTTTTCATTTGCTTTTATACACTTTTTAGATAGATTCTTTTTGAGATGCCAGCATAATGTCACGTACAGGGGAAGACAGTCTGAGCTGTCTAACTATTACTGGAAGTGCAGAAACCACGCGGTTAGCTTGAGGGCCTGTTTGTTGGGATGTTGGATCCACGACGGATGACAGAGGAGATGGCTCCAGTATCCATGGAGGATACCGAAGGTGAGACCATAGGAGGGGGAACCATACATGCTGACACCAGAAAAGGGCAATGAGGATTACTGAGCTCTTCAGCCAACTTGCTTTCTGTAGAAATTTGGGGATCAAGGGAATAGGAGGGTAAGCATGAAGGAGATCCATGGGCCAAGAGTGGACTACAGCATATCTCAGTGACTCCCTCTGAGGGGGAATAAAAGTGAAGCACCTGCTGCACTTGTTGTGGTGAGTGGCAGAGAGGTCACAGCGAGGTTGGCCCCAACAAAGGAAGATCATCTCAGCCACACACTGATTGAGAAATCACGTGTGAGGCATCAAAATGGACCTGCTTAGTCTGACTGGATCCACCAATGGATGTGTTGTTTGCAAACTGGAGTAAGTTGACTGGAAAAGATAGGGGTTGATGCAGAATGGACCACTGTACACCTAGAGCCCACTGGAGACCATCCATAAAGAAACATGCTAAACGTAGTATTATGGCTGCAGCCATGGACTCTAGTGCTTGAAGCACTGATCTTGCCGAAGAAGACAGGTGAAAAGGAGAAGAACCTGGACTCTGATAGTGGAAATGCAAAGTGGAAGTAGAGATGCTACTTGTGTGTGTTGTCGTATATAGAACTGTACCAATGAACTCCATGCTCTGGACTGGTGTTATTTTTGATTTGGCATGATTTACTGTTATACCCAATGACTTTTCAGTCTGGAGTGAATAGTCCCTGGTATGCAGGAGGAGAAGGGGCAGTGAGGAGTCAATCATCTAAATATGGAAACTCTTGGAATCTTTTTAGTCTCAAGTGAGCTGCCACCAACGCCATGCATTTGGTAAACACCCTGGGGGCTGTGGTGAGTCCAAAGGGTGGGGTTCCGAATAGGTAATGATTGGCTCCCAGCCAAAAGTGCAATTGTCTTCTGGACTGCCTGTCTACTTTGATAATGATAGTACGCATCCTGAAGATCTATCGAGCCCATCCAATCGTCCTTGTGAAGAAAGGATAGGAAGGGCTGTACCATGATCATTCGGAATTTTGATTTCTTCATGTACTGATTCAAACTGCTTAGATCCAAAATGGGTCCGAGGTCGCCTGTTTTTTTTTTTTTTGGTGCTAAAAAGAAGTGTGAATAAGTTCCGAATACTATATGGTCTGATGGGGCCTTCTGGATGATTCTTTTTTCTAGCACCTTTTGGATTTCTTATGCTGCTGCCTTCCTTTGACTAGGTGGAATGTCATGAAGCTTCTTCCTTCTGTAGGATGGGAGAAGAAAAAAATGGTATGTAAAAACCTCTGGATATTATTCTTAGCACCCACGAATCTTGTGTTATACTTGCTCAGGCATCTGGGTGCAAGGACAATCCACCCTCGACTGCCTCCAGAGCTGAACAGTCAGGCAGCACTTCAGAAGCACTGAAAGGGCCTGCCTGGAAAAGAAGCCTTGACTCTGCGGACATCCTCTGCCTCTAGGGTGACGTCTTCCATTAAAATTTCTTCCTCTGCCTCTGGAAGAATTATCACCGTGTGGATTTTGGAAAGGTCCCGGAGATTTTCAGAACCATATCTTTTTACCGCCTCTCTGATTCCTGGAGAAGGTTCATCGAGACGTAGAAAACTTGATTCCCATGGCAGACAGTGTCTTTCCATCTTGTTCGCTGCAGGTAAGCACTTCTTTTACTAATAGCCCAAACAAAAAAGTGCCATTGAATGAGGTGCTGATAAAAGAACATCTTAAAAAGCTCTGAAAAGTCAAATAGCCGCATCCAGGCATGTCCCCTTATGGCAAAGCCTGAACCCAGCTACTTGTAAGGTACCTTCGGCTGTGTGAGAGGTCAATCTCATCAAAGCATTTGATATAGATAAGACTGGACAGTTCTGAGGATGTTCTTTTGAAGTCCTCTGCAGACATGGACTCAGGCAGAGTATCTAATAACTCTTTGTTCAAATCTCTGAAGCCTAATAAAGTGTGCCAGGTAGTTTAGCAACCTCACAGCAAAGGTTGCCAAGGCAAATACTCACTTTCCAAATCTGTCCAATGCTCTAGATTCCCTGTTTGGTGGATGAACAGAAGAGCTTTGTTCTGCTAGCTCTTTCTTGCTGGCTGCCGCCACCTCCATAGCATCAAATAGGACTCCTTTGTTCCAGTGGGGTCTGTCTGTTGGCGGGGCTAAGAATTTATCAGGTCTTTTGGGAATTGGTTTGATGGTATCTGGCTGCTTCCAAGGCCAGAGGGAAACCAAATCAATAAGTTCATCCATGGGGGGGGGGGGGTAACCCAAGCCTCCAAAAATACTGATTCTTCTGGTGAGGGGTTATGGGAAGACTGGCCACCTTTTTCTTAATATTTCTAAAATATCTCTAATGAGATGTCATCTGATGGTGATATGGGGACCCCTTCAAAATCTGTATCATCCGTGAGTGACTCCATCAGGGAGTCAATGTGTCTCGTTTTGCACGTTCTCTCCAGATGCACCTCCTCTGTGGGGTATTCAAGCGAGGTGCCGAAGAGATGGGAAATTCCTCCACTGAAACTGGCTGTCCCTGTGGAGTAGGTGTGATATACTCAGAGCTTGGAACTGATGAGAGGAAAGGGGTAGGATTAGAAAAATGAGGGGGTGGTTCTCTTTGGAGAGAAAAAGCCTTTTCCACTACCTCAAAAGTTGATGGACCTGGAAAAACTTCAACCTGCCCTCTCTGAGCTGAAACTCCCAAAAAAAGTAGTTTCAACCTCCCTCAGATCCACACCTGAAAGGTGGAACAGGATCTGTACTGTCCAGGGCCGAGACTCCAAGGGGAAGGGCTGGATCTGACAAAAACAGAGCTGCACCTATCCCCTTGGTTCCGATGCTGACACTTCAGCTCCCAGACCCATTCTAATCAGAGAGTATCGGAGCAGAACTAGCAAAGGATATAGTCAGGGTAGAGGAAGAAGCTTTCCTCGGATCTGACACTGGACCTCTTGGGGATTTCACATCCCAGGACTCTGAAACCACTGGACAGATCAGAGAAGGAGTTAAGATGGTTTTTCACGTGGCAGGGAGACTCATAGATTTGATAGGGGACAGACATGGTATGACCACCATCTGGATCTCAGCTCTGAGAAATGTTTGCACCATCCTATCCACATCCGCTTCTGATAAGCTTCTGGAGGAACTACAGGAAGTAGTGGATGAAGGCCTGGGATGCTTCTTTGGAGTCTGAGGCAATGGAGAAGGCAAGGTGTGCGAAATTGGCCTTATAGCAAATTCTGGACTAAAGACTTCTGTATGAAGTACCCGGCTTCGGATCCAAGGGTGGTACTGTTGAACTTATGACTATAACCATGGCAGCGGAATCCTTGGGATCCAATGGCTTCAGTCCAAGTGTTGAGTCTTTGGATCCGATGGCGTCAGATTTACTGCTTTTTAATGGTGGCTTTGAAGAAGAGCTAGGGGACTTCAGAGGGGAGCATTTCCTGTGCTCCAGAGGAGCACATTTGCTAGTCTTGGAGAGGGTTTGTGCCCCTGAAGAAGATGTAGCAGGGAGAAGACCACTTTGAATAAGTCTGTTATGTCTATCTGGCAAGGCTCTTGAGTTAAAGGTGCAGTAGATATTACAAGCAGTGTTTAACTGCCCAGCTCCAAGGCAGTACACGCACTCATTGTGAGCATCCAAATTTGGGACTTTATGCCCACAAGAAGTGCATTTCTTAAAACTTGTTGGTTTATCCAACATTTAGCAGCGATGGTGATCTAAAGAAATACCTTGGTAAGAAGGATAAGCAGAGATACCAGCAATGGTAGTAAAGATTGACTATTTAGCGAGAATAGTAAGAAGATAAAAGGAAAAGTCCTAATTTTCTGCTAGAAAAATAGGAGGGAGGATAGATAATTTAAGCTAAAGCTAAATTTAAGCTAAAGTTAGAACTACATCCAAAAACAATTAACTCATGAAATTATTTCTAATAATGCTCGCGAGAGGAACCTGCATCTGTTAACAGCGGTAAATGAGATCTAAGGTAATGGGGATAGAATAGGGCATTAAGAGTAGATGGAGAAGCTTGAGAGCTAGATACTACGTCTGGAATATGCAGCCAAGTCGGATCTAAACCCATACGCTGAGGAAGAATGAAAAGGACATCAGATAAAGGATGTAAGGCGGGTAGAATAAAAAGCTTGAAATTTAGAAATCCTACTGGTTGATTTGATAATCACTACAAAAATAAATTTCCCAGACAGGAATTTTAGCAGAGCCGAGAGAGACAGCTCAAACAGTGGTTTAGTTAGGGGTTTCAACGCCAGATTTACATCCCAAAGAGATAGTGGGTCTTTGCTGAGAGATCCAAGTAGAAAAATCCCTTTTAGGAAAGCCTTATAGGCCTTGTGTGAGGCCAGAAAATGGCCTACAAAATCTACATGGAAATTGGGAGTTTCCCACCACTTGGACCTTGATAGAAAAATAGCTAAATCCAGACTGAAAGATTGACTACAAAAAATGCAGAACACCAGAAATCAGTACAGAAAAGGGGTCAATATGTTGACTGACTGCCCAGAGAGTAAACCTGAAGATTGACTGTTATGCCCAGTAAAGCACAAAGACTGAGAAGATACTTTCTGGTTTCAAGGGGAGAATCCATCAAGGGAGCAGCTAGGAGCTGATCATCCAGGCATAGGAAGATCTTGTACCCCATAAATCATATGTGGGTTGCTATGATGGCCATGCATTTAGTAAACATCCTCAAGGCAGTGGTGAGTCCAAATGGCAGGACCCTTAAATGATAATGATTTAGTCCTAAGCGGAAGTACAGATACTTCTTCAACAGCAGCACAATCCTTATGTGAAGACAAGTGTCGTGAAGGTCTATGGAGCACATCCAATCATTCACCCTGAGACAGGGTAGAATTTATAGCACAATGACCATCCTGAAGCAAGTCTTGCAAACATATCTGTTTGGGAAGCCTAGATTCAAAGACTTGCCTCAAATCCTTCATTTTCTTGGGACCCAAAAAGAATGAATAGAAGCCTGACCCGTTCTTGGATTGTTCCTTTTTCTAGAAGAGAGTTTAACTCTATGCGAGGAAAGGGATTACACACACAGGACAGGGGAAGTTTGATACACCCCAACCTTCAACTTCTTCAGTAAGCCCATTATGTGAGGAAACTTAGGGTAATTGCCCGTGGCCATTTTGAAAAAACATGGGAGAAAGTACAACTGTATAAGTTAACTTCCCCTAGCAGTAGATGTTGAAATGATCACTGCTTCAGTAGCCTAAGCTGCATGGGTTATATCTTGTCAAGGATATAACAGCCAACAGCTTTGAAAGCTTCAAGGCACCATCCATAATCTCAAACCATTAGGCAATTCATGCTGAGCTGTCTAAAAAGATAGGTTTGAGCACCAAATCCTTCACAGCTTACATGCCATACGAGACAAGGAGACTGAGCCCTGACAGGACACAGCTACTAGTAAAAATACATACATCCGCACACTGGTAAAACAACATACTCAAAAAACTAAGGGTGATGGAGGGAGCATCTACTGCAGCAGCAGTCATCTGGGCATATACTGTTATAATACATTTACTTGCACAACTATACTATATTCATCATATTGTTCAAAGTTGCTGGAACAAACTATATGAGTAGATAACCCTAGCTTACATTTGGGAGGCAGAAGGTGAAGGGTCCATGAGACCCTAGAGAACGGTCCTAAGCAAAACCACCAGGTTTTCTTTGAGGTCTCTCAATGCAAAACCTCTTTCAAAAATATTTTTCACATGTAAATGCATCAAAAGAGGGGGATCTACGGGCAGTCATGCAGAAATGCTGGAAGAATGAACTTCAATAGAGGAGAAAGGAAGACCCTAAGATAGTAACTTACACAAATGTTGTAAATCCTAGAAAAATACAAGACTTGAATGGGTGCTAGTTACGTTGTTTGACTAATATACGATTTTCTTGTAACAAGTTTTCTTGCCTCCATTAGCACCTGCTGCACATCCTTAGTAGACAGGAGCCTAAAGGGAATTAAGACCCTATCATCCAGGCAGTCGGTTGAAGTTGACTTGGGGTCAGGATACATCAAACGCCCATCTTCTTGTGTGGGCACATCATTCTGTGAGGGAGCTTGTGGTGACTACACCTAGCCATTTCCAAAAGAAGGTAGAACCACTGCTGCCTGGCCCAGATGGGAATCACCAGAATGATGCTGGAAGATTCTGTCTGAATCTTCAGAGGTACTTTGGATATCAGTGAAAAGGATGGAAATGTATACATGAACATTCCTGTCCAAGGAAAGAAAAAGGTATCCGTCTTCCTGCATGGAGTCCTGGAGCAAAATTTTGACAGCAGATTGATCATACGGGAGGTAAAGAGGCCTACTTGAGGTACTCCCCAGATAGATCAAATGATGGAAGACCCCCCCCCCCGATCTAGTATCAATGCTTGAGGATCTGCCCTGCTCAGCTTGTCTGCCACACAATTTTGGACTGATGGGAATGTAGGATACCTGTAGTGAGACTATGCTATAAAGCTATCCCCTAAGCTAACATGATTAACGTGCATAAGGGATAAGAACTGGAGCTCCCTTGCTTGCTGATGTACCACATGACTATGGTACTGTCTGTAACAACTTGAAGAGGCCCAGGGGGACCAAAGGTGATTCAGAGAGTTGAATGCCATGATTAGAACAAGCATATTTTATACTTATGTGCTTTCATCTGTCTTTGTTCCAGACAACTTGCAGTTTTAAACACCCTGACACTGCACC
Source organism: Protopterus annectens (assembly GCF_019279795.1). NCBI lineage: Eukaryota > Metazoa > Chordata > Ceratodontiformes > Protopteridae > Protopterus > Protopterus annectens. Next base: position 1,210,857,692 of record NC_056727.1, read on the forward strand.
CCAAACCAAGTTTGAAGCATCTGTACTGACTGACAGCTTTGGACCAGTGGGAAGAAGGGAATACCTGGATTTTGGAACATTTGTTGTCGCCACCAAGTGATTTCTCTTCCAGCAAATCCTGGAATTTGAAATGATAAGTGTTGATGCTGGGACTTCAGATACCACTGTACATTTCTGAGGTGGAGTATTGCCAATATCATAAGAATCACAGATGCCTTGAGAACCGAAATCCTGAGGTATTCCCTGGTAAAGACCGAAGCCTGAATGGAAAAACCCTGAAATAAATCAAGATGCAAATCTGTTTTTTCCTGTGAAAGAAAATCTCTTTGAACTGAAATGTCTAGCAGACACCCCAGTAACACAATCCTGTGTGATGGAGTCAAAAATACTTTGGAATGTTATCTTGGAATAACAGATCTCTCACCCAAGAGAAGAGACAAAAGACTCCTGACACTTTGAAAAAGGCTCTGCAAAGATAAGAAAGTAATTTAAATGGGGTAAAAAATGTGGATACCCTGTGATTTGCAATGAGTTGCAACTGAAGCTAGTCACTTTGTGAACATACTTAATGCAGCAGATAATCCAAAGAGTAAGGCAGAGAACTGATAATGTGATCCAGACACACTGAACCTTAGGAAATGTCTGAAGTCCGGATGAATAGAGATGAGATGAGAAATATCTTTTAAATCTACTGTAACTAGAAAACTTGCATGGGGAGGAAAGGGTAACAGGTTTTGTAGCGACAGCATTTTGAACTTTAGCACCATCACAAATTGGTTTAGGAAACAAAGATCCAGATATGGCCTCCATGTATTTTCTTTCTCGCTAACAAAGACATCCTTGAAAAAAAAAAAAAAACTTTCCCAAACTGGAAGGAGGAACTGGCTATATTATCCCTGAGATAACATATGTTGAAGAACAATGGGACACAAAGGAGTCTTGTCTGGAGGATGAGAATTACTGCCATCTGAAACCTTGATAAATAATCTTCAGAAACCATATGTCTCAATCTGTTGCCAAAGAAAGAAATGGAGATTCAGAATTTCTGGAAGGGATGAGGGACTGCAAGAGTGGGGACATGGTCACTTGAATATAGTCATTCTGACTTGTTTGGATGTCATTTGTTTGGGGGTCCTGCCTTATTTTTTGAACCCCCTCATTATTGCTTCTTAAAACTCTCTTTACCAGTATTTTGCCGAGACTGGTTATTTTGTTTCTTGAAAAAAAGGACTAGGTGGTAGAGAATCCACTGGAAAAATCTGGACGAGGAGGGCTGAAAAATCTGAGAAATTCCCTGAATCAGCTTACCTCCCACTGAAAATACTGGCACATTCTGGAAGAAGTCTCAGAGAAAGAGAATCGCCCACAATGAGAACATAGCAAGCTCCTGTCTGAGAATGAATCAGAAATCTGAGGAGAAAACCCTGCATATGTTCCTTCATCTTGCTTTCCAGATTCAGACTCTTGAGTCTCTTCAGGAAAAGAGGAATCCCTTTTCCTTTTTCCAGAATTCACCTTATAAGACTGATCAATAGCCTGAATAAAACCCTGTGCCAGACCTAATAAACTACTCCTGTCCAGGGAAATTAGAGCAGAAGCAGATGCATATTTAGTTTAGCAGCTTCACAATGGATGGGCACAACATCTGGACTAAACAGGGAAGGCTTCCTTTCCCCTTACCCCAGGACTAACTAGAGTGGCTCTCCCTTACTGAGAGGACCCCAACAGCCACAGAGGACATGGTTAATCCCCTGGTCCACAGTGCCTATAGTTGCTACACCACAGGAATACGGGGTAAAAGATACGTGGTCTGGGGAACCAGCTTTGATAACAGTTGTGTCACCCACCTGAGGTTGAGGCAAATTGCCAGCCTGTTGTGGTGGCAGGGGTTGTTTGCTTAACTTTTTCTTTTTGTGGCTGTAAGAAGGACAGGCTTTGGGACTGGTAGCTTGTTCCATGTTCATGCAGAAAATGGTGCTTTATTTCCTGGGGAAAACAAGCAGCACATGCGAGTAAAAGTTCAAAGTCCCAAAAGTCACTTTTTCTCAGTAAAAACACAATAAAAAGCACTTTAATTGTATTTTGCTAGCCGCCAAAAGTAAAATAAACAGTTTTTCCAGAGAAAAATGATTTTACAATGTTTAAATAAGAAGTTATGTACTCACCATAACGTTCCATCTGAGTAGGTATCTTCATTTGTCTGCAACCTTTGGGATACGGATCCGATCTCGGATCCGAGCCGGCAACTTCTACCACAGCATAGATCCGAGCTCCTAGCTCCTCCCTTTATCCATAACCCCTGCCAACCCTGACTGACCTCAGATCAAGTTTGCCCGATATAACAACTGTTACTGTGCCCCGGAAGGGGCTTATCTAAGACGGATCCTAAACAGAATCATATAGGTCAGGGGGAAGGAGGGGGGGATGGTTGCAGACAAATGAAGATACCTACTCAGATGGAACGTTATGGTGAATACATAACTTCTTAATCTGAAGTAGGCACTTCATTTGTCAGCAACCTTTGGGACAGAGTCCCCAGCTACCTGAATCCTGGGTGGCCGTTATGGAAGAATATTCCGGAGCACTGCAGAGCCAAAGGACGCCCTACCTCTGGAGACAACATCCAGTTTGTAATGGCTGATAAAGGTATGAGATGAAGCCCAAGTGGCTGCGGAACAAATATCATCCAAGGGGACCCTAGATCTAAAAGCCGCCAAAGTAGCGACGGCCCTAGTAGAATGAGCGCGGACTCCCTGAGGTGCAGGCCTTCCCGAACTCTGATATGCTAAGAGGATACAACTAGCTATCCACCGTGACTGGGTAACTTTAGAAACTGACTTGCCTAAATTGGTTTTGGCAAAGGAGACAAACAACTGGTCAGATTGCCTATGACCAGCAGTTCGATGAATATAAAAGCGTAATTGTCTGTGCACATCCAAAGAATGCAGTTTGTACTCTCCTTTGTTCTGATAGTTGGGAAAGAACATGGGAAGATTAACAGATTGATTAATATTAGCTTCCGAAGATACCTTAGGCAGAAAGGACGGATTGATCCTGAGGTAAACTTTATCCTGATGGAAGGCCAAATACGGCAGTTTAACACAGAGAGCCTGAAGCTCAGAGACCCTTTTAGCTGAAGTAATGGCCACCAGGAAGGCCGTCTTCCAAGAGAGGTATTTAAGATCAACCGTAGCCGCCGGCTCGAAAGGGGGGCTTGTCAAGGCCTGTAGAACCAAAGATAAATCCCATGGGGGTACTACCTCCCTGACCGGAGGTCTGAGAAGGAAGGTACCCTTGAGGAAAGCTTTACAGAGCTTGGAGGTAATTAGAGGGCCCGATTCATGCCCTACATGATAATGCGAAATTGCTGCTAGTTGTACCTTGACTGTAGAGCAGCTAGCCCCAGATGAAAAAGGGTAGTTAGAAAATCCAAAACCGACGTAAGAGGTGCCGTGAAAGGATCTAAGTGATGGTGCTCCGCCCAGATGGAGAAACGTTTCCACTTACTCCGATAGACCCTTCTGGTGGACGGTTTGTGTGCTGCTACTAAGATGGCTTTGACTGGTGAGGAGATTTCGGGAGTCCTTATCAGGAGTGGAACTGGAGCAACCAAGCCGTCAGCTTGAGGTTGACCAGGTTGGGGGTCGGAAGACCCAGAGGGTGAGTAATGAGATCCGGGAGGGGATCCAGAATCCAGGGTGGATGAATCAGATGAGACCACAGGTACGGGAACCACGTTTGACGAGGCCAGAATGGGGCAATGAGGATCATTTTGCTCCCCAACCGACCGGCTTTCTGTAAGAGTTTCAGCATCATGGGCAATGGAGGGTAAGCGTAAAGGAGACCGGGAGGCCAAGCATGTACTAGAGAGTCTCTCGGGGACTCCCCCTGAGGGGGGATTAGAGCGAAGTAACTGTTGCATTTGGTATTTGAAGGAGAGGCAAAAAGATCGCAACAGGGTTGCCCCCACTGGGCAAATATTTGCTTCGCTACTAGAGGATAGAGAGACCATTCGTAGGGGGTCAAAATCGAACGACTGAGCCTGTCTGCTAGGATGTTGGACCGTCCCGGAATGTGCGTTGCAATGAGAAAGTGGTTGGTGGATATCGCCCATTCCCACACTCTCATGGCCTCGCGACAAAGACGATAAGACCTGGTTCCCCCCTGTTTGTTGATGTACCAGACAACTGGCATGTTGTCCGTTTGTATCGCAATCGTCCCAATTGGAAGAAGGCTGTGAAGTGTCTGCAACGTCAAAAGCACCGCCCTCATCTCTAGGACACTGATATGCAAGGAGGTCTCTGTCGTTCCACGTGCCTTGGACCGTTCTGCCCGAATAGTGCCCCCCCCACCCCAGGCGAGAGACGTCCATGGTCACTGTGGTGATGGGGGGGGGGGGAGCATCGAGAATGATCGTCCCGTGTGAAGGCTCGGGGACTGGAGCCAACACACGAGCGACCCTCTGCAAGCCCTGCTTAGGGGAATGGGATGGGACAGGAGGTTGCAAGACAGGGACCATTGCACCTGGAGGGTCCACTGCAGGACCCTCATATTTAGACGGGCTAGGGGCAGCAGAGAAATTGCTGCCGCCATGGACCCTAGAGCCCTCAGGATCAATTCCGCCGGTGGAGCAGGAAGTTGGAGAATGGCCTGAACATGCAACCTCAGGTTCTGAAGCCGATCGGGAGTCAGGAAAGCAAGCATTAGTCTGGAATCCAATCTCGCCCCTATGAAATCTATTACCTGTGTAGGAGCCAGAGAGGATTTGGCCATGTTGACAGTCAACCCTAGGCGTGGAGCAAGATTGAGGAAGTAATCCCTGCCTGAACAGAGCAGATGCCTTGTTGGGGCGATGAGGAGCCAGTCGTCCAGGTACGTAAAGACCTGAATTCCCTGAAGCCTCAGGTGGGCCGCTATAACCGCCAAGACTTTGGTGAACACCCTGGGGGCTGAGGTGAGACCGAAGGGGAGGGCCCCGAACTGAAAGTGACTGGCTCCCAGCCGGAAGCGGAGGAACCTCCTGGAGCGTCTGTCCACAAGAATGTGATAGTACGCATCCTTGAGGTCTATTGAGCACATCCAGTCGTTCTCCCGTAACAGGGGGAGAATAGATTGTAGCGTGACCATCCGGAACTTTTCTTTGGGTACTGCCAGGTTCAAGAGAGAGAGGTCAAGGATGGACCTCAAGTCCCAGGTCTTTTTTGGCACCAGAAAGAACCTGGAGTAAAACCCTGATCCGAGCTGATCTGGGGGGACGGGTTGAATGGCTCTTTTTTGTAAAAGCTGCTGAATTTCTGTAGCAGCCGCCTCCCTCCGATTGGGTGGTACGTCGGGGAGGCTTCTAATTTTGGGGGTTACAATAAAGGGAATTTGGTAACCTCTGGATATGATGCGAAGCACCCAGCGATCTGTTGTTATGGACTCCCACATTGCTAGGTGCCTCGAAAGACGCCCCCCGACTGCCTCCAGAGTGGAGCAGCCGCGCAACCGCTCAGGGGTTCTGCGTGGGCCTCTCAGAGAAGGGTTCTCTGGACCCAAAATTTCTGGGACCCCCTCGGCCTCTAGGGCGGCGTCCTCCCTGTCCTCCTCTGCCACGACAGGACTGGTTGTCCGGAGCAGACTGATGCAATTTCCGGAACCACATCTTCTTCTGACCCTTTTGGTTCTTAGAAAAGGACCTCTGGAGAGCAGAGAAGCGGACTCAGATGGCAGACAACGTCTTCCCGTCTTTCTCGCTCTGGACTAAAGTGTCGCGAACGGTTTTGCCAAACAGTGCAGAACCATCAAAGAGGGCATTCGCGAATGACACCTTAAAGGGTTCCGAGAAGTCACAATGTCGGAGCCAGGCTTGGCGCCTCATTACCAGGCCGGCTCCGCCAGCTCTAGCGGCTCCTTGCGTGGCGTGAGACAAGAGCCACAAAGAGGTGTTAGAAACGGAATGTAGAGTGGACATTCGGGAGGAGTACAGCTGCTTGTCCCCTTCCGACATGGACTCTGGGGGGGAGGCAGTGTATTATTTTATTAGATTTCGCTGCATCCGGATGACGTGTGCCATATAGTTCAGCGCCCTCATGGAGAAGGTTGCTGAACTGAAGACCCGCTTCCCAAGGCGGTCCATCGCCCGAGACTCCTTGCTTGGTGGATGGACCGCGGAGCTCTCCTGAGCCAACTCCCTCTTGGTGGCCGCCGCCACCAACATGGCATCCACGGGGGGACCTCTGCTCCAGTGGGTTCTTTCTGCAGGGGGACTCAGGATCCTGTCTGGGTGCTTGGGGACTGGCTCTACAGTGTCCGGCTCCTTCCAAGCCCTGGTGGAGATAAGGTCCACCAGGGGGTCAGGGGAAGGGGACACCCAAGAGGTAGATGGCCCTGCTTCGAACGCCTCTAGGAATACGGAGTCATCGGAGGAAGCCTTGGGGGCAGACCACCCTCCCCTAATCCTGAGCATTTCCATGATGTCTCCAAAGGAGACATCCTCGGGGGGTGACCTTGGGGAGCCTTCCCCTTCATCTAAGTCCGTATCTTCCGTAAGGGACTCGGGGGAGTCCACGTGCCTCCTCTTACACTTAGCCTTGTGAGGAACCTCCTCGGGGGGGGGGCTGTCCGAGGAAGTCTCACCAGCGATGTCATGTTCCAAAGGAACACCCAGAGGCGCTGAAGCAGGCTGCCCCGAAGGCCGGGTGATGGGAGCCTGAACCAGCTGAGAGGGAGTGCAGGGGGGAGCCGAAGCCAGGACCGTAGGCCCGGATGCACTCAACAGTGCCCTCTTCACCACAGCAAAAGCAGAGGGGGAGCCGCCCTCGATAGGATCCGAGAGTCGACTCCCACTCGGATCCGAAGCGGGGACCGGACCCGGGACCGAGAGCATCGGACCCGAAGGACCCGTGTGCTCTGAATGGGACGGAGCCGAAGTCACACCGAATCCCTCGGATCCGAAGCTCAGTCCACGGCTCTGAGAGGTCGGATCCGACAAGCTCGAGGGACCAGTCGGAGCCGAACCCCCGGATCCAACGCGGCTCGGCTCCGAACGCTCCGAACCTGGAAAGCTGGTCAGAGAAGGAGCGACTGGAGCAAAAAATGGGGTCGAGCTCCCCCCCGGAGGGGGGGGGGACAAGAGCACACCCATTTGCAGCTGGGCCTGGATGAACCTCCTCATCATCCGGTTTATGTCTGCATCTGACATGCTAAAAGTGGACCTCGAAGAGGCCACCGAGGCAGACCTAGAGTGCTGCCTTGATGACCTCGACAGGGACCGGGTCCCCTCTTCCTCGGGTCCCGGGGAGAAGCAAGGGGACCGGAGCCGAGGAGGAGGCGATCCAGAAGCTCTGGAGGGAGAAGCTCGTTTGGCGAGCGGGGCCAAGGAGTCATCCTCGGCCCGCCGCTTATGGTGCTTCTCTCTCCGTTTGGCTTTCCCGGCCTCCCTCTCCTCCGGAGCCAAAGCGGGAGGTTGAGTCCCGACCGGAGGGAGGGAGGCAGAGGTGGCTGCCACCAAGGGCTGGGTAGTGGCCACAGAAGCACCGGAGGCCGGAGCCGAATCCGGGGGCAAAAGGCCCGCCAGAATCAGCTTCGACCTCCGATCCTTAAGTGCCCTGGGGTTGAACGCCGTGCAAATCGCGCATCCCGAGGAGAGGTGGTGTTCAACCCCAAGGCACCTAACGCACCGGGTGTGGCCATCCGCCGGTGAAAGCTTATGGCCACACTCGGTGCACTTTGAAAAGATGGCTTTAGGGGCCTCCGACATAGTAGCACAGAAACACACTCACTAGGCCCCTACACACACACCACAAACACACACTACGACCAGCGAGGGCAGGGAGGAAAAATAACCACAAATTAAATTGAGAGAGATAAAGGGCTATGGGGTACCTAATCACTCGCTCTCACTCAGAAAAGGGGGATAAAAATAGAAAATTTTTCTCACAAATCCACTAAGTAGCAGGAGCTTGAAAATCCAGCTTGTAGCTTGAAGCGCGGCAAACTAGATCTGGGGTCAGTCAGGGCTGGCAGGGGATTATGGGTAAAGGGAGGAGCTCGGATCTATGCTGTGGTAGAAGTTGCCGGCTCAGATCCGAGATCGGATCCGTATCCCAAAGGTTGCTGACAAATGAAGTGCCTACTTCAGATCAACTTTTAAATTTAAAGGTATAGTCAAGTCTTGTGACAATTCCGACTTAACAATATAACTTTCATAATCAGAAAAGTATATTTAAATAAATTCTGAATGTGGAAGTTTTTTTCCCAAAAGGAACTTGTCTGCCCAGCAATAGAACAGCACAAGCTGACTGTCAATCCTGAAAAGACCACAGAGGAACTCTGTCTTCAGTTGCATGAAAGTTCTAAAGGGCTTGGTGCCCAATCCTTTCTAGACAGTTCAGCTCAAGCTGCCAAACAACCTGGGTACATGGAAGGTGGTCTGAAGCTTTAGAAAATGTTCATCTGTTATAGCTTTGTCAGAATATAATCCATATAGCTTAGCCTACTGGAACAGTGATCAATATGATGAACATCTATTGTTGCCTGGGCTGAAAGGGGGTCACCACACTTTTCTCTGGAGAGTCCTTCCAAATCTTTAGGAGAACTCTGGTTATCAGAGGAAGGTGGAAAATTGTAAAGAAACATTCCTGTCCAAAGGCATGAAATGGCATCTGTTCTCCAGGCCTGCTAGCAGTGGCCTGGAGAGAAATTTCTTCTTCAGCTGTCTTTCTGATTGGAGGCAAACAAATCTACTTGAGGAATTTCCCACAAATTGATCAATTTCTGGAAGACTCCTGGATGCAATTTCCATTCTTGAGGGTTTGTTCAGGTCATACTCAGCTTTACTGCCACAATGTTTTGCTCTGACAAAATGTATGTAGCCTGGAGGAACAAACTGAACTGAATTGCTACACCCCAGGCTACCACAGCTAGTCTACAAATGGGGTAGGCCTGGTTTTCCCTTCCTTGTTTATGAACCACATCACTGTGGTGATGTCTGAAATTACCAAGAGAGGACCTAGAGTCCAAAGATGGTGCAGGAATTTGAAAGAATTTATTATAGCCATCATTTCCATGGCATTTATATGTGTTAATATGTTTCATTCATACATCCTGTACTTTCACTCCCTTGGACACAACCACCCAAGCAAAGTCTGAAGCATCTGTTGTAACAGACTTGAGTCGAGGCTGGTAGGAAAAAAGGAAGGCCTGGGTTGGGAGATGTCTAATACATCCTCTGATTTAACTCCCTTTTCACAAACCCCAGCATCATAATCTCAAAAAAAAGAGGCTGCTGTTGTCAAGTCCAAACTGATTTTACAAACCACATGAGACAGATTCAATGAAGTTTGGCCAAGGGAATCAATGGAATAGTTGAGGCCATAAAAAAACGTGATTTCAGAGACATTCTCTCACAGATGTTTTGAGTATGGTCTGAAAAAGTTAGAAACTATTTCCTGTAACTCTCTACTTTGACTTGAGAAAAAACAGCAATCATTACATGCTACATCTAGAAGACATGCTAGAAAGACTATCTTGTGAAAAGGAACGAGAAAAAAATTCTCTCTTCGCACAGAATCTCAGGCAGAGAAACAGCTTTTTGCAAAAATCAGTCAGTTGTCTAAATAAGGGAAAACGTGAATGCCCTGCAATGGCGTATTACAAGAGCTAGACACTTTGTTGTTTTGCCCTTTAGTCTATTTACAGCTCCAGGAGTGTTTACAAACTGATAATGTAATGCTTATCAGGCACAGAAAAACAAAATAGCCTAAAATTGCTCGATTGAACCTTGAGGGTAAGCAGCTTTTAAATCCAATATTACTAGAAAATTGGAAGGAGTAATGAGAGGTAAACAGAGTGCAGTGAAAGCATTCTGAATTTTAGAATTATGATGTGAAGGTTTATAAAAGAAAGATCTAGGTCAGAGTTCCAAAATCCTCCTCTCTCTGGCAAAAGAAAAATTACTGAATAAAATCCTTTTCCCCCTCTGAACTGGGGGGGGGAGGGGTGGGCAGGCTCTAGTAACCCCTGAGACAGCACATGATCCTGAACAGGAGGGAAACTGGCCAGTTTGGTCGGAAGGATGTGGAGGGACCCATTGAGAAAGCGAAAGGGAAGGGAATCCCACTGCCAGCAGTATCTTTTTAGAATGATTTTCACTCCGAGCAGTCTGAGGTTATCTGGTGTCACAAAGGATAGAAAAGACCCGAACTCTGGGATACATTTATGGGAATGCCAGGGTGGGGTCCTAAGCGATCATAAACCCAGTATGTTCTTACACCATCCATGGTTCTGGGAGTATCCTCCTTTCTTTTTTGAAACTTTCTGGCACTTTTTTTTTTTTTTTTACTTTTGTTTGCCTGAGCCTTGTTGGGAACGCTTGTTCTGCTTCCGCAAAGAGGAAACAGAAGTGGAAGAAATTTCAGTTAAACTATGGAAAGGAGGGCTGAAAGATCTGGGTAACACCCGGAATTAACTTTCCCCTTTTTTCAAGCTCCTAAAGAATTTCCGCAGAAGAACCAAATAACCCCTCCAAGGATGTACTTAAAATTTCAGCTTTAACAAGCTCTGGTATGTTTTGAGATTGGAACAAAGCAGATCTTCCTAAAATAGAACCAGTAGCAGTGCTGGAAACAACATCAGTAGTATCATAAGCATAGGATCATAGGAAATTACTAGGCTATTGGCAATGAGGTCCTTTCAAGCCTAGCCAAGAATTTAGCCCATGTTCCAGCAAGTCAGCACGATGCTCCTGTCCAGCAGGTACACAGGTGGAATCCCAGGGGTGTATTTTCTGTTCCCCATCCAGTTATCCAGGTTGCGCTTAAAAAGGGTTAACGAGGTACTCTGCTTGACGTGGAGAGGGAGTCTATTCCACAGAAAGGGGAATCTCTGGGACACAAATATGGCTCGCCAACAAGTCCTATTGATGTCACAGACCAGGTTGAGGTCACCTGTGCGGGTTACTCGAGTGGAGCTTGACATAAGGATATGCAGCAGTCCCATCAAGGCAGGGTCTGAGATTGCTTTGCATGTCAGACAGAAGTCACTTCTGAGGAGTCTGTATGAGACTGAGTACAAGGACAGGGCTTTTAGCCTATCTGTGTAATGTAGATGTTTGAGGTCCTGGATTCTCCTGGCGAGGAACCTCTGTGGTCTCTCCAGCTGCTGCATGTGCTTTGTGAAGTACATGCCGAAAGGTTGATTGTACTCAATAATGGGTCTTGTAAGGGAAGAATACAGGGATGTTATGACCTCCTTGCCCCTGGATGAGATGCCCTTACTAATGAGGTGGGCCATGTAGAAAGCTTTCCATACAACAGAGGCAATATGGTGGTCAAAAGTCAGTTTGTTATCAACCTGGGTGCCCAAGTCCCTCACGAGTGATTGCATGCTTAGGACCTTGTTATTAATGTGATAATTTGTGGGGACGAAACTCTTCCCAAAGGGGATGATGATGCATTTTTTGACATTCAGTTTGAGGCCGTGTTTCTGGCACCAGTTATTTGTTTGGGTGAGACCCTCTTGGTTGATGTCCACATCACTAGGGGAACTGATAACAGCGCCCAGCTTGCAGTCATCTGCAAACCTGGTCAGCCATAGCCCACTGGTTTTGGTCTGCACCTCAGAAAAGTACATCCCAAACAACAGAGGCCACAAGACCAATCCCTGGGGTGCACCGCTAAGTTACGGGTCTACTGCTTGAGGTGGCTTCCCTTATTCTGACTATGTGGGTTCTATCAGTGAGACAATTTGCTACCCATATGGTAACATACACATTGATGCCTAGTTGAGAGAGTTTATCTATTATACCCAAGTGGGGAATACTATCAAAAGCTTTGGCCAGGTCAAGGTAGGCGGTGTGCACAGTCTTCCCATCATCCATGGCTCTGGTGACTGTCTCAAAGAAGTCGACCAAATTTAACAGGCATGACCTCCCCATGACTAAAACAAACTGTGTGGGACTGAATGTTTGGAGGTTGCCAATGTTCTTGTTAATGAGGTCCATGATAATCCGCTCCATGGCCTTGCAGATTAAGCTAGTTAGGCTGACGGGACTATAATTTCTTGGATTGGTGGCTGTCCTCCACTCGGCTGGGAAGAAGCACATCTCAAAGAATGTTTAATCACCTGAGACATAATAGATCCTGCAGGACACAAAGAAGCTTTTGTATCCGACGGAGGGAGAACAGCAATTAAATTCCTTAAACTGTCATAGGAAAGGCAGCAAACGTGTGTCTGACAATTTGCAGTTCTGAAGGCCACGGTGGAAGAATAAACCTTTTTACCAAATTTATCCTAAACCTTTCCCAGCAAGGTTACGGTTAGGTGCTGGAAGAAGTTTGGCTGAAGTTACCTTTGACAAGGAAACTGCTGTAGGATCTACCCTAGTATTTGAAAAAAAGGAACCTGTGAGGGACCGGAACCCTTCATACACCTTATTAGACTTTTTTAAAGCAGCTGGCTGACTTGTCAAGGAAACTGCAGGTTGCCACAAATGCATACTCTTAATGCTGGCAACACAGGAGGAGCAGCTGCAGGGTGGGAAAAATCCAGGTCCAATAAATCATAGTATACATTCACAGTTTGTGTATACTGCACACAAATCAGAGACCACCAGAATGCAGGCTCCAAAATTCTAGGAATAAACCTGTACTTCCAAACCAAGTATCGAACTTATTTTTAAACACAATTAAAGAACTATTCTACCTGACGTACAGAAGAAGCCTGTTCCAGGACTTAGTTATGCCAAGTGATATAAACTTGGCTCTCAAAGCAGTTTTACATTTAGGAACTTGGTAACTATAATTACATTCTTTACAGGATTCACTCGTCTTGCAGTATACCAATATTCAATAAGAGCAAGAATTCTTTGTCATGGAGAGCACAGTATGCTAAACATAATCTACTTTGTATACAGCGATAATTTATTGAATATAGATAGAGTTTTTTTTAGGTATGCACTAAAAGACAATGGTTTACAATCAGTTATTCTTTTTGTAAACTTCCATTGGACACTTTCTAACAATTATAGATCACAATTAATATAGCAGCAAGAAGAGGAAAAAAAAAGTTATGTACTCCCCATAACGTTCCATCTGTGTTGTCCATTTTCATTCTTCAACTACTGGGTTTGGATCCAACCCTCAGATCTGACTCAGCCACTTTTCCCATCTCACAGTGCACTCCTCCCTTACAATGCACTAGTCCCCTACCACACCTCAGATCTTGTTTGCTGACTTTTAAGCCTATATAATATTTAACAAATATAAAGAGATGAGAACAGCATTTGAAGCTTAAATATAGGAACACTGGTTCCTTTAGCCTCTTCTAATCCTTCCAGAAGTCAAGGGAGCTGGAGGGAAGGAAGTTGAGGAAGAATGAAAATGGACAGCACAGATGAAACAATATGGTGATTACATAACTGTTTTATATGATGTTGTAATTTTCTTTCATTCCTCAACTGTTGGGACACAGTCTCCAGCTACCTAAATCCCGGAAGGACTCTACGGAAGGATATTCCTGAGTACCACTGAGCCGAAGGCTGCTCTTCCCCTAGAGACCAGATCAAATGTGTATTAAGCAATAAAAGTAGGAGGGTTAGCCCAAGTTGCAGCTGTGCAAATATCATCCAAGGAAGATCTGGATTAAAATAATGAAGAGGTTGCCATAGACCTGGTAGAATGAGCTTTTAGAGGTTTTGGCAAAGACAAACCCAATTTTTTGTAAACAAATGAAATACAATCAGTTAACCATTTGGATAAGGTTACTTTAGTAACTGGTTTGCCAATTTTGAATCTGAAAATGAGACAAATAATTATCTGATTTACTGAAAGTTTAGGTACTGGGACTGAAAAAGGGTCAATATCATTTTGCTGCACCCAGATAACAAACCTTTTTCCAGTTACATCTGTAATTTTTTCTAGTTGAAGCTTTGTTGGTGGATAAAAGAATGTGGCAGATGGGAGAGGACAGACAGGGCTGTCTTGCTATCAATGGAAGTAGAGAAACCATGCTAAAGCTAAGATATCCAGGTGTATTATGTCTGTCAGATGAGACAGGAAGTCTGGAACTGGATCCAGAATCCATGACGGGCGAATCAGATGAGGCCAAAGAAATGAGAACCAAATATGACAAGGGCAATAAGGAGCAATGATGATGACTGTGCTCTTCAACTGAGATGCTTTCTGAAGGAATTTGGGGATTAGAGGTACTGGGAGAAAGCATGGAGGAGACCATTACTCAGGGATTCCCCCAGTGGTGGGATCACGGCAAAGAACCTGCTGCTCTTACTGTTGACGGCAGATGCAGAGAGATCACAGCAAGGTTGGCCCCATCGACAGAATATCTTTTCCCCCACTTTCATGTGGAGTGACCAATCATGAGTCATTAGAATGGACTTGCTTAACTTGTCTGCTATCATGTTGGATTTCCCCAGAATGTGCGTTGCTATCAGAAAATGAATAGATGAGATCTCCCACTGCCACACACTCAAAGTTTCTCGACACAGGGGATAGGATTTGGTTCCTCCTTGCTTGTTGATGTAACAGTCCACTGAATCGCAATGGTCCTGGTGGGGAGATCGTCTTGGAAGGCCTGCAATGTTAGGAGGACTGCTCTCATTTCTAGGACATTGATAACAATACTAGCCTCTTCAAGGGTCCATGAGCCTTGGACTGTCTTTCCCCAAGAAGTGCCCCCCCCCCCCCCCCCCCGTATGGGAAGCATCCAGGGTAACTATGGCTTTGGGCTGAGGAAGAGTGAAAGGGCGACCTTGCATTATCTGACAGGAGTAAATCCACCAAAGGAGGTAATTTTTGTAAGCCTGAGTTATCAGTTGTCCTTGTGCAGAAAAGGCAGAATGGACTGAACCATGACCACCCAGAACTTCGTGTACCTAACTGACCTGGTCAGACTGCTGAAATCCAAAAGTGGTCTCCAGTCTCATTTTCTTTGTCACCAAAAAGAATCTTGAGCAAGTTATGGACTCGTCTGGTCTGGGGGGAACTCTTAGATCAGCAGTCCCCAACCACTGGGCTGTGGATCATTTGGTACTGGGCCGCAAAGAAAGAATAAGAAAACTTTTTATGTTGGACGTCTAACTATTCAGAAAAAAGTGTACGTATGTTTATGAGTGTGTTTATGTTTCAGTCTGCATGTGTGAGTGAATGCATGCATGAAAGAAGAATGCATGTGTATGTGAAAGCAGAAGAGGCTGTGTATGTGTATATGACAGAGTGAACAGTGAGATGAATCGAATCATTATTTTACACTCTCTAAGTAGCACTTGTCCTAATGGCAGATAAGTGCTGTAAGATTCTAATTTTAAACATATTGTTGGTTTTACCCACATAAAAGCTCGGGCAGGAACCACAATTTATCTGCCATTAGGAACAATGATCAACATAATGCATTATTTAGACATATTCTAGATAATCCCACACATAGCTTTAGTTTTAGGGCAATAGTCAATGTTAGTTTGGGGAGAAGGGGAGGTGACATCAAACAACTTACTGAATTAATGGAGTCTAAATGGATTATAGAACTCATGGCCCATAGGGGGCCTGGTCTTAATGATGTCATCCCAGTGAAACCCACCCTAAAAAAAAGACGGGTGTTTTACTAGTTGCTGATTGGAAGATTGTATGTTTAAATTGTGTGCTTTGATGTTTGTTTTTCATCTGATGAAGGGTCACCACCCGAAAGCGCTCATCTGTTTTTGTACTTCTTTTATATTAAAGTTTTTATTCTACTATTCTGTGGCATCCAGCGGTGTTCTTCCAGGATTTTTTTTGCTTTGTTGAAGGTTGTGCGTTACGCCCGGCAAGCCAGCACGTAAAAATCTACTGCCAATCATTAGCGGACCGGAGTTCCGCTGTGGCCACCCCTAACCGGGAAAAGCCGAAAGACACAAAAATGGTTAAAGAGTGGGATAAAATGAAAGCAGAGTTTCAAAACAGGGCAGAAATAAAAGAAAAAGAGAGATGGTTAAGAAGTAACAAGAATTTAGTGGGACTTAAAAAGGCTAAAGTATTGAAAAATAGGGAGAATCTCACAGAACAAGATGCGCAACTGCAGAGTGCTAAAGAGAAAATAGAGGACTACTCAAATAGTATGCAAGAGTTTAGAAAGATTACTGTTAAGCAACTATTTTTTAATGAGATCTCCAGAGCACAAAAGCTTTTGGCGCAGCAGCTCATGCAACAGAAAGTAGGAAAGGGTTGTTACAAGGCTTAGGGAGCCTATAACAAGGAAAATTACCAGTGATCCTACAGAGATATTAGAAATATTTCAGAAATGTAATGAACATCTGTATAAAGCAGGGAAATGTGAAAATCAAGAAAAAGCACAAATGGAAATGTTTAAGGAAGAATTAAATATGACAAGATTAGAGGTAGATGAATCTCAACTACTGAAAGGATAGGAGATAAAAATGGCGATGTATAACCAATCTACAGGAAAGTCTCCAGGAGCAGATGGCATTCTTGTGGAAGTTTGGAAGCTAGGAGGAAAGAAAGTGATAAAGACCTAGAAGGTTTTGTTTAACAGTATATTAAACGAAGGAAAAGCACTAACTTCCTGGAAGAGAGCTGTGGTTGCTATAATACCTAAAGATTGTAAAGACCCATCAGATCCAACTTCATATAGGCCAATTTTGACTCTAACCATGATTATAAAGTGTTTATGTCTATAATGTCTAAAATAATGACTAATGTAATGCCTGGATCAATGTGGTTTTGTGGAGAGGAGGCAATTTGCCAACATTAATAGAACAATAATGACCTGGGTGCCAGGCTGGCAACTCGACACCATAAAACTCCACTGCCAATCGTGAGCGGACATGTGATCTGGGAAAAGCCAAAAAAAGAAGAATAGAACAATGATGACCCATAGGGAAGCAGAATTTAAGAAAATACTACAGCTGTTGTTGGGTTTTGATGTAGAGAAACCATTTGATAGAGTAAACTGAGATTTTTATGAGTAGGGCATTGGAAGCATTTGCATTCCCTGACACAACAATAAGGTTAATTAAGATGATACACTACGTATCTTAGGCAAAAAGTAAAGCGTTATGTGTGGGGTTCCTCTCTAAGTTCAGCTTGAACAGAGGAACCAGGCAGGGGTGTCCTCTTTCCCCTTTGTTATTTGCGTTATATTTAGAGCCACTGGCCAAGAAAATAAGGGACTCAGAAATTCAAGGATATAATTGGTACATTAATCAAAAAAGTTGGCTTTATTTGCAGATAATAAAACCAGAAAAAGCTATTTCAGTGCTGTGGAACATTCTGAAAAATTAAGATAAAACAAAGGCAATAGCTGTAAACTATGTACTCACACATGAATTGGTTCAGCAATACCCATATTTATGGGGACACTTAGAAATATAGGTTAAAAAGGATTCTGTTATGGCAGCAAAGGATATGTGGGAAGAGACTAAACAAAAGATAATACAAAAACTGAGAAACTGGAAGCTCTGTTTTATGGGTATGGACAGCAAGATAAAAGCAGTGAAATTTTTTTTAATCCCTTAAGTTTTAAGCATCGATCAGGCACATTTTATCAACCAGAGGAGAAATTCAGGATACTAATTAATAAAAAGCTGAAGGATTTTATCTGGGAGGGGACGAGGGCAAGGGTCAAGTGGGATAAGCTGATCCTTCCAATAGAACAAGGTTCAAAAGGAGCATTTCAGAACTACACAGTTAAGGCTCTTATACATAGATTCTAAGGGGAAAGGGATGGTGATGAAACGGTGGAGGGGGGACTCAAGAAATAAGGACAGACTGTGATTTTGGATGCAGATCCTTAAGGAAAATAACAATAATGACACAGAATTTTATATTCGTAAAGTAGCAAAAAGTATTCCAATAATGAAACCAATATGGGAATGGAGAAAGGAGATTCTGCCAATAGGAATGACTGCAAGTAGGGATACAGAGAATAGGCAAGAGGGGGCTAGAACTTACTGGAGAAACTTAGCAAAGGAGCCAAGGTATTGGGAGCAAATAATTAGAGAGGGAAAGGTAATAGAATGGAAAGAGACCAATACTTTTGAACTGCAGACTAGAGATTGCCTCCCCTATCAATAACTGATATCAGTACAGAGAGAAAGGAACAGGGGGATCCCAAGTGAGAGACCAGCACCGGTGGAGTTTTTAGTAGAATCTAAAACAGAAGCCGATGTTAAAAAGGGATAATTAGTAGGGCATATAAAATATGGCAAAATAAATATAGGTATCAATCAGTGCAAGTTATAAAGGTTTGGGAATGGTAACTGGATAAGCAATTCACAAAAAAAATGGAGGCTATATGTATGGCTCCCAAATATGCAATAAAGTCTAGAAGATGTAGCATCTTTGTAGGCATTTCTATAGGTATATTTATACCTGAAGCAGACTCACTTCAAAGAACTTTTCCTCAGATAAATTGGAAATGTTGGAGGTGTAATGGGGAAGAAACAGGTAAATTGGGAACATATTTTTGTAAGTGTAATGAGCTGGAAGACTTTAATTCCCTGCAGACTACTCTGTCAGAAATACTGGGTGAGCCAATTAATGTAACTAAGGAAATTATTTTTTGATCTGTAATACAGAATCAGAATTGCCTAGACATAGTAAGGTCCTGCTGAGTTTAATTCTGGTGGCTGCCAAAAAAGCAATTACGAGAAAATGGAAATCAAGGTCTAAACCACCCATACTTGAAGCAATGAATATAGTAACAGAGATAACAGAATTGGAAGCGGGATGTTTAGAAAAGGGTAGGAGCAAATTACATAGAAAAAATGGGAATTGTGTGCCATGCAGAATAATGCTTTTCAGGAGGAATGAGTTTTAAGGGAAAGCAGAAATTGCATAAGCTATGAATGTTAGATGGACAATTACTGTATATAAGATTACATGTAATGTATAATGTTTGCAAGTGAAAATATGTCAATAGTGTTTGTTTTCATTTATATAAATGTATGAATGCCTATGTCATAATGATAATTCAATAAGGATGTTTCTTGTTAAAAAATGTATCTAAAGGTGAGATCTAGGGGAACCCTTCCCTTCCGCGAAATCAGTATCCTCAGTGAGGGACTCCTGAAGGGAATCCAAATGCC
The DNA here is from genome assembly GCF_019279795.1 of Protopterus annectens. NCBI lineage: Eukaryota > Metazoa > Chordata > Ceratodontiformes > Protopteridae > Protopterus > Protopterus annectens. The sequence continues at coordinate 1,210,876,770 of NC_056727.1, forward strand.
TCCTTTTATAAGCAGGCTTCTTAATGTACTTTTTTTCAGCAGGAAGCTGCAGGCACTCAGCAGCAAACTGGGGAGTCCACAACTTGAACTGTCTGAAGACCTCTCGAAGTCGGCTGTCAAGTGGAAGCAAGAGGATATCTTTGATAGAGGTCAGGGTTGTTCCAACCAATGGGAGAGTTTCCTCGTCTCAAGATTTTGACAGAACTCTTTCAAAGGCTTCAAAAGCCAAAACCAAAAACCAGACCCAAAATCAGCCCTGTGGGATTCGAAGAACCCAGCAAAGATATGTCCCGAGACCTGATATGGCTCGGCTCCAAGTCAGACACCAGAGCTGAGCTGTCAAAAGTTAAAGTACCAACAGGAAAAAAGAATCAGAGAGTGTTGGAGTCAATTCTGACCCCCTGGCTCAAGGACCCTTTGAGATCAGACTCTATAGCAGTCAAATGGGTAAGAGACACTATCTCAGCCGAAGATGCCCATGCTACTGGCCCTGACATAAGAAGTTCCCAGGAAAACACTTGGATCCAATGACAATGGACCTCAATGTCAGATCACTGAAGGGGAAACTAGGAGCAGAATTGTAGGGACAGCCTCCAGCCCTCCAACAGCAGGAGGTGCAAGCAGGAACTCCAACGGAATCTGGGTCCTTAAAAAGTTCCTCTTCATGCTGTCCACATCTGCCTCAGACAAACTCCTTGAAGACCACACAGACCTTATGGAAAAAGCCATTGATGGAGACCTTGAGGACTAGTGAAATGACTTCTTCCGTGAGAAGGGGGATGGGATTGGAGTGGGACTGACCAGCTCCAGTGAAAACCTTGTTTCCACAATAAAAGCAGGTGACATAATCCTAATGGGCTCTGAAGAGAGTGAGATCCAAAGATTTTGGAAGATTCTATGCCAGACCTAAGGGTCTAGTACAGTAGCAGTAATGCAAAACGGGCAAAACAGTCCAATAAACTATTAACCAAAAAATCCACAGAGAGAAGAACCAGAACCTCAGGGTAGTTTCAAAAATTTAATAGAACACGATAACGAACAACAGTTACATCAAGCGCTTTCGCTTGGTCCAATACCAAGCTTTATCAAGATAAAATACACAATAATTAAATCCACTTATATGGAGCTAACAATTGAGCCTTGTGACTTAAACCATTATTAATTCTTAAAGCTGCCATTACTCTAAAAATGCAACAACATAATGGCAAGTTTTAATTTTAAAAATAAACCTTAAAAATGATTCACAATTACTTGTGTCAAACTGCTGAATAATTAAAAACTGTAAAAAACTCTTAAAAACTTGGTGAAATGTGTTAAAAAATGTTAAAATGCTGACTCAACCAAGACACATTCTGTTCACTATACTGTCAGTGGAAGTTACACTACCATTGTGGGTGAAAAAGGTGTGTAAAATTTTGTTAATAAATAGTGCATGGGTCAATACCCTCTCAAGGCAGACACAGGTGTACACCACATTAAGACACGTGCCTATATCCACTAAAATATATTGTGTATGCTTGCTTTGATTGCCTCATGCTTATAAATCTAGCCATCCTCAACTTCAAAACACTACTTATGTTGATGTTGTCATTCAAACCTGGACACCTACCAGCATCTAACTTAAGTTGCCAAAGGAGCTCTTTGTATTCCAGTCTAGTCTCCCAGTCTCCTCCCCTATCATCTACCAGTATTTGTTCGAGAACAATGAATCTCAATTCCATTTCCAGGCATACAATGGAATGTTTATAGAAGGCATTCGAATCCTTCTTTCTAGAGACATCATAAAGGTGTTCGTAAATTCTCTTTCTCAAAGTTCTTTCCGTCTTACCTATGTAGAAACTATAACACTTGGTGCAGAAACCCAGATATACCACCCCTTTCGTGCCACAATTGGTATAACAATTTAATTGGAAATGAAATTTCCTTGATGGAATGTACAATGATCCTTTATTTATGATGGCTGTACACTGTTTACACATCCCACATTTGTATGTGCATCTCCTGGAACACTTGCTCATTGTTCTAGGTGGCTGCTTCCCCTCAAATAACTCTTTCATGTTGACGTCCCTACGTCTAATCAACTTAGGGTGCTCTGGAACTAACTTTTTTAATTCCTCGTGAACTGTCAAGACTGGCCAATAATTGGAAATCACTTCTTCAATTTGTTTTGAGTTGTTGGAAAAAGTGCAGATGTAATTATTATGGTGACTTATGTTTTCATGAAATAACTCCACAATATCAATAGTTACCATTAAGAGGTCGGGATGAAAAAAATTAATGGTAACTATTGATATTGTGGAGTTATTTCCCAGTATCCCTCACTCCACAGGTCTGGACTGGTTTAATGAAATTCTGGTCAAAGAGGCGGGTTTAAGTACAGGTGTCATAAACACACTGGTTGAATTTATGGAAATAATATTAGAGAATAATTTCATTTATTTCAATGGTGAAATATACAAACAGAAGAAGGGAGTGGCGATGGGTGCGCCATGCGCTTCCCTTTATGCCAACATAGTGTTACGCAGATGGGAACAAACCTTTATTTTTTCGACCAGATGGGTTGAATATATAAAACATGAGGCAATCAAAGCAAGCATACACAATATATTTTAGTGGATATAGGCAGGTGTCTTAATGTGGTGTACACCTGTGTCTGCCTTGAGAGGGTATTGACCCACGCACTATTTATTAACAAAATTTTACACACCTTTTTCACCCACAATGGTAGTGTAACTTCCACTGACAGTATAGTGAACAGAATGTGTCTTGGTTTAACACATTTCACCAAGTTTTTAAGAGTTTTTTACAGTTTTTAATTATTCAACAGTTTAACACAAGTAATTGTGAATCATTTTTAAGGTTTATTTTTAAAATTCAAACTTGCCATTATGTTGTTGCATTTTTAGAGTAATGGCAGCTTTAAGAATTAATAATGGTTTAAGTCACAAGGCTCAATTGTTAGCTCCATATAAGTGGATTTAATTATTGTGTATTTTATCTTGATAAAGCTTGGTATTGGACCAAGCGAAAGCGCTTGATGTAACTGTTGTTCGTTATCGTGTTCTATTAAATGTTTGAAACTACCCAGAGGTTCTGGTTCTTCTCTCTGTGGATTTTTTGGTTAATAGTAGCAGTAATGTCTTCCAAGCTACCCCTAGAAGACCCTTAAGCAAAAATGCCCTAAATGCCCAAAAATGCCCTAGCTTCAAAGGCTAAGCACAAATAACTATCCTTGTCCAGGTGGGAAGCCCCCAAGCAGTTGACACACTTAGAACTGGGTCTTGAGAGGGAAATCTCATGATTGCAAAGAGTACATTTCTTAAAACCCAAGCTTTGTTGGACATGGTGAAAGGAGAAAAACCCACACACCTTGAACAAAAAAGGGAGTTCCCCAAACACTGAGTACAAGATCAAAAGGATATTCTACAAAACACCAGAAAAACTCTCAGTAAATAACCTGACTGACACTATACCACTATGCAGAATTTTTTTTAAGCTGTTAAGGGGAAGTAAAGCCGGGAATGGGGGGGGGGGGGATACCACAGAAAGTAAAAAGAGTAAGCTAAGCTTTGGAGCTGAAGTGGGGGGTACGTAGCGGGTTCTGTTCTAGATTCTACTAAAAATTCCACCAAGAAAATAGTCACAAATCCCAGAAATAAAATGTGCACTTATCTGAAAAATCTGAAGAATCAAGCACTGAGCCAAGGACCACATCTAAAGCATTGAGGCAGCAAGGGCAGGAGCCAGAGCCGATCCGATAAGCCATCAGGTGAAGACAGACAGAACATACAACACTGGGTAGACTGCTTTCAAAACAATACAAGCACTTTACAGGGTTTATCTGTGGCAGAAGCTGGCTTGCCACATGGAGCTGGAGCATTCAGTACCAGAAACTATTACTGCATGATAAGACCCAAGGCATGCATAGGACAATAAACGAGAAGAAATCTGAAGTCCAATAGTTGGAATGAAGATTTCTTCCTTTTTTTTACTCCCAAGTGCATAGGAAAGAATAAAAAATATTCTGCAGAAAGAAATTTAAAAAAATTTACCCTAAAAAAATAATCTAGCAACCTTGCTCTTGCATCCAGAACAACTCACAGCAGGAACAAAATGGAGTCTTATGTATAAAAAGAGCACCGTGAAAGTGAGGCTACCAGCCTGGGAAAGGTCTGTATGCCAGTCTTAATGCCATCAGCATCAGTCCTATATGCTCCCCCAGTAGATCGATATCAGATCTCAGCTACCCACCCTAAGTGAAAAATGGTGAAACAGTACAGCTTTACAATTTACAATATGCTCACAGAGCGACTCTCTGGTGGCTTCTGAGAATACATTATTTTTACTTTAATTTACTGCTAATGTTTATTCTTCAAATATTTCTCTTTGGAGGAGAAATTTATAATGAACTTGGAAATGTTACACTCACTCATCTTAATCAATCAAGCAACACAAACACTATATAAATCAAGAAGAGTGCAAGGAGGAGCAACCAGCATTCATAAACAGAAGCTGGAGAAACACAGAAACTCCCCATTCAAGCACAGTAATAAAAATGGGAAACCATGGTAAATCACTCTGATGACCATAGTATAACAAAAGCATGTTTCTGATGACTGAGTGCTCACATTACAACTCGACTCTATGAAAGTAAGATTAAGAAAAGAAAACATTTTTAGACTATTTTTTTCTTAACCTTATCCACATGACAAGCACAATTAATGCTCTCCAAAATGCTCATGAAGCTATAACTTGTACAAGGGTTTCAGTCTTTCCTACTAGGAGTACATAATGCTGTCCAGTGATAATTAGGAATGCTATGAAAAAAAAGATTCAGAGGGTTAGCAAAATATAAATTAATTTCAAAACTATTATCATGGCACTCATTAATAAAAAAAATGGAAAGTCTCTGAACTTACGGAATATTAAATAGCAGCTCTTCATCATCATCACTCTCTACAAACTAAGAAGAAAAGCAAGTTGAGTGCACCAAACAAAACAGCACATACAACAGAAAGACTTACAATTAAATGGCAATCAATATCATCATAATGTGACAGTCATTCTGACAATTCATATTCCCACAGCAAATGCATCAGATTCCAATAAAGAATAAAAGTTGAGAAAATGAGACATGAAGAAAAAGAACTGTACTACATCAAGCTTGATTTTAAGCAGGCATTACTTCCCAGTTTCCATCAGCATTTGTTCTCTACTATTTCTGCCTAGTCATGCTGATGCCTCAGTTAAAATGGTGTTAAGTTCGCTACAATTTAATGCACTTGCAGAATTACACTTTGACTACTTCTGTATTTTAATTAAGTATGTATTTTATCTGAAATTATAGCATTTTCAGTTTCTACAACTGAATTTCATTCTTCCCCTGAATATTTTGTCCATTTTTCTTTAATTTATTAGCATTCTATTTACTTCCTTAAAACTCAAGCACAACTCATCTCAACTCCTCTGACTGGGACAGAGAAAAAAATATCTGATTTCTACCAAGTAGAAGCTATTCATGCTTTGTTGCACCACATGATCTAGTCTTCAAGAAGCATACTGGATCTGTGTGTGTGTGGGAGGGGATCACATGATGTTCTTCTTTGAGGAGGTTTTTGCTGTAGCCGATTCTCAGCTGGGGTGCCTTCTGTATGAAGTCTGCATGTCCTCCCTGTGTTCACTTGGGTTTCCTCTAGGTGCTCTGGTTTCCTCCCACATTCCAAAGACATGAAGTAGGTGGAGTGGCCAAAGATATGTGTGTGTGTGTGTGTGTGTGTGTGTGTGTGTGTGTGTGTGTAGTGTAAAAACTACTGCGTCAGTGCTAGCCAACTGGTGGTATATACTTTGTTTCTAGAAGACTGTCGCTGGTTACAACCTTAACCAACCCTATGTGCAAAATATGAGAAAAAGGGGTTGTGGATGGGTGAATGCAAAACAGACTCTGCTTCCCGTGACTACAGGCACTGCACAACATGGCCACTGTAAGAACTTTAAAAATGTGCCAAAGCAGGGAAAAAAGTCAAGCAACTGCCAGTTTGATATATGGATTAACTTCCAATCTCAACTTAAGGCTTTGAGAGTGGTAAACCAAAACAAGATCCTAAAGCCTAGAACAAGTATACTCTTCCAAGGCCAAATACCAAGATAAATGTTGTAACAGAGTTTACTGCAAGACTGAAACATGGGGCAAAAACAGCCTTCTTTTCAGTCTCCTCAGGAACTGGTCAAAAGTGGTTTCCATGCCCCTTGCTGAAGAGATGGCTCAGATATTCTTTTCTCTGCAAGTTATTCAAAAAAACTGAATAGTAGTCCTCAAGTAGCAGAAGAGCAGTGGCAGTTTTCTTCATAAATGGCCCAGGAATCTACCAAATACTTACAGCAGCCAAAAAGCTCTCTCTAGCAAGAAGTACTTGTCCCTGTAGAATTCCTTAGAATGTACTTCATTTAAAAAAAATACAATGGGCACCCTAGCATTCTAACCTACCAGAAAGGTTAAACATAGAAGACAAGGACATGATGAAAATTACCCTGCTTCAGGACAGAAGTTCATCTTCCAGACACGTCAGACAAGTTTCTTACTATAACAGCTTCTATTATGTCACCACATTTGTGTCCTAAATGCAAGAATCAACTAGGAAAAAAAAGGTAAAAGCAGATTTTCCATTCTTCCAACCCTACTCCCAAGAAAAGAATATAGGTGCAAGTCTTCAAGATCTGCCTGAAAACAAGTAGTCTCTAGACAAGGACTCAAGGTAAACAGAATCCACAGTTGTGCAGAATGCGCAGTCATGCAGAACTCAGAGCTATCTATCCAAATAATAAAACAGAATTGTGTCCTAAGTAGCCCAATACCAGAAGAAAGTACAGCTGTGTAAGTAAACTTACCATAACATAAGATGTCTAACAGATCACAGGGTTACAGTAGCCTAGGCTATTAGGGTTATATCCTGCCAAGGATATGATCGACCAACCAACCAGTTTTTCAAAGCTTAAGGGTACCTTCCACGCATCTTAACTGCCAGAAGTTTGAACAGAGCTCCATATAAAAGGCAGATAGAATTTTCTTACCCTAAGAAAGGAAACAATAGCACTGAGAAGAAAATGCAGGGAAAGTAAAAGTAATAGTAGCTATGTCCGCTAGGGTATATACATCCACACCCTAGCAATACATAACAAACCAAAGAAATGAAAGTACAGCCACTGCAACAATAATCTACTGTTATGGTAAGTTAACTTACACAACTGTACTATATTAAACATTAGCCCACTGTTGCAGTAGCCTAAGACATTAGGTTAAATTACCCATAGGTTAGAAACATGTAGAGAGGAGGAATTAGATTAGGAATCCAGAAGACCCTGGGGATTGGTCTTTGCATAGTCCACCCCTTTCCAGAAAGTCATACAAAACACCAAAAGCCCCAGTAGAATGGGCCGTAACCCTGCCTAAGAAGTGGCTTGTTATGGTGATAATAACAAAAAGAAACAGCAAGAGACAGCATTCTCACAATTTTCTGCTTTGGCATTAGTTATCATTTTCTATTGGTTTTATAGGATACAAACAACTGATCAGTTTTCCTGAAGAAGTTGAGTTCTAACCAAGTAGTTTCTGAGCTGCCTGTGGATATCTAGGTATGAAGAATTCTTTCTTCCCTGTTTTAGGTTCAGGAATGATGATGGGGAGATTAACAGATTAGGTCAAGGAAACCACTTCAGGCACAGACAAAGGATTTGTTTCCAAGGAAGCCTGTCCTTATGAAAACTAAGGTAGGACTGTCTTCTCATCAGAGACTGTAACTCAGATATCACTCTGGCATAAGTCAGACCGATAAGTAGTACAGTCATCCATGTTAAGAACCTCAAAATCAGCCTGATGAGCTGGTTCAAATGGAGGAGGAGGAGGATGTAGAGTTAGCTTTCAAGCACAAAGCTGGCATAAGAAGGAGAATCCACCTGTTTTCTAGGTGGACAAATATGTAAAACCCCCCTTTCAAAAACTGCTTTACTTCAGGACAGGAAGAAAGGGGGGGTCCAAATGCAGACAAGCAGAAATGGCAGACAGCTGAATCTTGACAGAAGCGTAAGAAAAGTCAGATGACAATAACTCGTACAAATAACCAAGAACCAGAACAACTGGGCCATAAAAGGGGTCCAGACACTTGGAATGGGACCAACTAGAAAATATTTTCCACTTACGTGTTTTCCTGGTAGAAGGGTTTTTCCAGCCTCCTTCAGTACCTGATGTACATCCTCAGAAAAAGAAAAAAACTGCCTAAGAAGTCTCAAAAGTCTATCATCCAGACAATTAACTGATGAGTTTTTTGGCTGAGGTGCATCAATTAACCCCTGTCTTATGAGAGTAAATCCAGTCTTTGAGAAAGTTTGTGGTAACTGTGCTTAGCCAGTTTCAAAATAAGGGAGAACCACTGTTGCATAAACCAAAAGGAAATCACCAGCACAATCTTTGGGGAATCCTTCTGGATCTTTAGAAGAATGCTGGACTGCAAGAGAACTGATCCACCCAACAGAAAAACCCATTCCTACATACCCCAGTACAGGGATATGAAAAAATAAAGGGTATTGATGCTCAGTCCAGACTAACCTGAGGTACCACTGGATTTTCCTCATGTAAAGCCTACTCAAAGGAATCATATGACTCATGGAAGCTACGTATCCAAAGATCCCAAGAAATTCATTGGCAGATACCACACTTTGATTGGAAAAACTCAGGAAGATCCTTATGGTACATCTCTACTTTATCTAAAGAAAGTAAAGCTCTTCCCAAGGCAAAGTCTAGCAAGCATCCCAGAAAATTATTCTATGTGAAGGGATGAGAGATGATTCTTTTAAATTCATAAGAAAGAGACTGAGCAGGAGTCTCTGAATACTTGCCAAGGCCCCTTGGCAACTGGAAAAAGAATCTACAAATATCAGACAATTATCCATCTATGGAAAACATGAATGCCTTGAACTCTGCAATAAACAATTATTGCAGCCAAACAATGTAAATACCCCTTAGGCAGCAGATAGTATAAAGGGCAAGGCATAAAACTGACAATGTTAGCTAGGTCAGAAATCTTAAGTAAAGTCTGAAATATTTGTCAATGGGAATGTGATGGCAGGCATCCTTTAAGTCAAGTTTTACCATGAAATGTAGTAAAAGGATAATATTTAACAAGAGTCTAAATAGCAGGAAGGCACAGGTTCTATCACATCCTGTAGTATGGTGAAGTAGAGTTTCCTTGTCTAGGGAAGAATTTGAAATCTCAGTCTTAACACCCTCTGGTAAAGTTTGAAAATGTAACCAAGAATATTTTCTCATGATGACCAGGATGCAACAGCTCTGGAGATAATGTCAGCAGCATCATAAAGGACACTTTAAAGAATGCTTGACTACTTGAAAAGTATATAAAATAGAGGTATTCAATGATTTCTTCATCTTAGAAGAGGGAAGGTTAACAATTACAACTTTTACTTCTTTTCTTTTCAGAATAAAAAAAGTAAATGTGAGCCAGTTAGTTCAAAATTCTGGCTGTTACAGTGGCAGAAGAATAAACTTTCTTTGCAAACTTGTCAAAAGCTTTACTATCCTAGTCACAGAGAATGAGATTAGCATTAACAATCTGTTTATCAGAATCAGTTTCTGAGAATACGGAAATCATTGCAGGGTCTGCTTTAGGGTACTAAAATGGATATTTGTGAGTGTGAGGTACCTTGTACAATCTATCAGACTTTTAGGGGCAGGAGGCTGACTGTCAGGTAAGCTGCAAGCTGTCAAGAAGATAAAACAGGAAGGACAGCTGCAGGCTGAGGAATATCCAAATGTACCAAATCATAATACTTTTGCTGGGAAATAGGACTTTCATATTGTTCCCATTGAAATATCTGTTTTAAAGTCTCAGAAAAAGGTCTCCTGGATGGAAATCTGAAGCAACACTTTCCTTAGAATCAGAATCTTCAGCTTTTGAAAACAACCCTGAAGCACAACATTCTCCCTTGAATCCCTGATTCCATGGCAGAAAACCAAAGTTAGAAAGAGAGGGAACTCTCACTTTGTCTACCAGAACAAAAAATTGTCAAATTAAAACAGAAATTAATTCCTTAACAAATCTTCCCTGTCCATTGTCATTGATGCAGGAGAAGCCATATATTTTTGTTTTCTTTTTCTGGGAGACTACCTGGAAAAAGATCAACTCAAGGCAGGCACACTATACTGGGGATCAGGCACCATTTCACGTCTGTGTGGTAGACCTTTACCTGCCCCTTCCCTTGAGACAAACAAAAGTGGTTCTCACTTGCTCAAGGACACCTGTACAGCCACAGAGAATACGATTAGCTCTCAGTCCTTAGCGACTATAGGTGCTACACTAGAAAGACCTGGAGAAAATGGTGAGCTGTCCAAGGAACCAAGTTCAGTCAGCAGCTGGGGAAGAGAAGGAGCCAGCCTGACACCTTAATGACTTTCATTTTCTTGTGGATGTGGAAGGAAGAACTGAGGATACCAGTAACTGCTCCATGGGTTTAGCTGGTAAAGAAAGAAGCCTTGACGACAGGTACAGGACCTGGACATTAAGCTGTTTATCTTTTCAGTGTGTCATTTTATTATAAACAATGTTTATCACAAACATTCACTTCTTGAGAAATAAAAGTTATGAAAATATAATTACAATCTTGGCTAATGTCACACAGGGGGCAGGGCTTGCCACAGCACATCTTGATGTGTCTTAATATAAACAATCACCAAATTTTGCACTACAGTTTATTAAAGTCTACGGGTTTTACATTGTCTGTTTGATAATGTGCTCATACTTTCCAGCATTTTTGTCACTGTTTTTAGATAGTATTCCAGATCACTGGAAGTGGGACAAGTGATGTGCTATTTGGCATTCAAATTATATGCTAATTAGATGTCCATATTTTGCATGGATGTAGCTACCTTTCTATAGCCTTTGTTCCCATTTTCAGTGTCTGCAGATTGAGAGGTATTTTCAAAATACATTTTTATGTACAGTAGCTACAAGACGTACTGCAATGCTTGCAGGTATTGGCATCATATTCACTGTGCCCGAAATGCCCAAATTTCAGTTTTCCTAGACTAGAGAGAGAAAAGAAGCGATGCCCCCCCCCCATTCAACAAGCAGGACTGATGAATGACAACGTATATTAACACGATAATGACACTGCATAAAAAAGGACCTCATAACCCTTGTTATACTGTTAAAGTCTGAGAATGCAGAGTGTTAATTAAGGATTTTAATGCTGAAGAACAATATTATACCATTTTAACTGAAAAGTTTCAAAAATGTATTGAAAAGCACTCAAAAAGGGTGGAACATAATGAAAAACAAACAGCATACGTTGTATTTAACTTAATACATGACTTCATAAGATCTCTCAGAAATATTTATAAAAGCAGTGAGCTAGTAACTGTCTAAAGTGATACCTATAGCACTTATCTCTACAAAGCTTACTTAACACAATTAAGCATGTGACTCACGGTTGTAGATGGTATCAACACAAAAATGATACATACATATTTTAATAGTATGAAGATGGTAGCTGGAGCAATCTGTGCATTTTTAAATTTGTGGCGTGTCAGGGGAAGGAAATAATGGAGAACACTGGACTGCAGCAGTGTGTTTGCATACTGCTTAGAACGTTACAGCATCAGCACACTTTGACAGCTGCTCACTGTTACTGTAACAGGCTAAACCTTATTACAAACAATATTTTACAAAAGGTTGTCAGAAAAAAACAGCAAACAAGCTAAAAACTCAGTAGCGATGTTAAGCTATCCTTCACTTGAAACACTGATATAAACATTTTTGTGGCTGTGTATTTCTACAGAACTATCTATATTTTGCCCAGTCCCTCATAAAATGTTTGATTTTCTGGTAAACCACAGAAAATGACAGTTAGTCAACGGCAGGCATCAAAACGTCCTAGCTCAGAAAATGTGTGTTGATTTCAAAGTCTGTTGTTGACTTAACATACGTGATTTTGCCTCCTATTTTTGTCCTTTTCCTCCTGAAATTTTTAGTTTTCTGGGAAATAACCAAAGCATACAGTCTGTATTGACAGAGTTTATACATTTTATGAACATTAAGTACCAATGTTCTATTAACTTTTTAATTGGATTAAAAAAAGATTCCCAAATGTTAAAACTGATGTTTGTAGTGACATAGGCAATACTAGCATCTTCATTCCTGAATGCAATTTATGCATGGTCCAGTGATCTCCATTATCACCAGAGGGCAATAACATTAGGTTGTGACCTTAAAGTGGAAATCTCTGTCCTACATCAGAAAATTTAATATGGCTCTTTGGATGCAATGTTACAACAGATTCCACTGATGATTATTCTGTGTCCATCATCCTGATTTCACCAGTATGTTACCACAGTGAATAAAGAATAAGCCACAAACACAGTTCCTTGCTGGCAGGGGTTGTAGCCAAAATCCTTATAACTTTACATCAACTTCAAGACTGCTGCCCAATCATCCCTTCCCCTCACACTATAGTCAGAAGTTTACTATTCTCCTGTGCTGCTACCTCACATGTTGCTCTTTCCATTGTACATACTCTAAATAAGGACTTAAAACGGAGCACATATGTTTAAATTATATTAGTAGCTTTTAAAAGGACAGCTAATATGACAGCATGCAACACCATAAAAATGTACTTGGTTCCTACATACCCTTTAAATTTCACTTTTGTGTTTGACACAAGGCATTTGATTTGGTATCACATCCCTCAAGTGGTATGATTTGGCAAAGCACTAGGATCCCTCCCCCCTTCATATTTAGCCATACCCCACACAGATTTAATGATTTCCATCGTAAAATCAGACGTATTAGAGTATATACTTTAAGAATTATTCGAATAATTGAACTAAACCTATACAAAGATTCCTTATTACTAACATTTAATATAATGTCTGAAGACCTTAATGCATCCATCCTCAACCCCTTTCTCCAATTTTGTACATGGGTCCGGGCGTCACTTCAACAGTGACAAACGTCTCGAGCCAAAGTAATCTTCTGCTTAAAAATAAATAGCACAGTCTTCTAACTCTGGTACGAATTTAAAGGCCACTGCTGGAAGAGGATAACAAGTATCTCGCGCTGGGCAAACGGTTGCCCCTTGAAAATTCTCACACATTTCATGGATTAGATGGTATATACCTAGCTACAACGTTTACTAGCTCTCCTCCCTGTCTAGCTGTTGTGTCCAGATCAGCTCATTAGCAAGTTACTCATGGACAGCAAAGGAAGGCAATACTGTTATATTACTCCTGCACTAAAATGTCACTACCTTGCTTTTATCCCCACGCTGCTCCCAAGGTTTAAACACTAACCGGCCCGCCCCCTCGTGGCTCTCGTTCAGACATTGCAGTCGTTCCAAATGTATCTTCTTATAAAGACCAAACTCAAATCCGCGATCTGGACTATCTTTCTCCGCTTCACATTCACAAGGACCCATACCATGACCATCACCATGACCGTGTCTATCAGCCATACTGTCAATCTCCAGTACCCAAACTGCAAACTAACTGCGTCGACTATACTTCACTAAAACTACAGTGAAAGACAGCAACTCTTCTCACGTGACGTGACAAGATATTGTTTACCGCTAAGCAGTTTGTGGATTTGACCAAAAACAGCCAATTGGATTTTACGAAACGAAGTCGTCAGAGCGAACAGGAAGTAAAATATCAAACGACGACACGTTTAAAGCAATCTGATTGGAGACCAGATTGGTCATATGTGTGGAAGGGCATGCTTTTTCATGTCAATTAAGAAGCGGTTGGTTCTGTACCTGTCAAGTGTACCTGAAACGCACTTCATTTGGGATCTTAAAAAAGTCATGTATGTTCCACGAAGTTCCACATTGAATGGGTCTGTCACACATTCAGTTTTAAATATTTTTAAGTGAAATCCTATGGTAAATAGAAATTAATTGTATTAATTTAATAAAATATCTTCTTTATAAGTAAAACCAGCATATTTTAACCACCATGTGATCTTCCTAGTTGAAGTTGTTAGTAAGCCATTAGTATGTGTTCCACATTTTGCCCATTTGTTCCACATTATGAGGGCTAGTGTCCCTCATTTTGGAGATGGAAGGTTGAGAGCTATGGTTGGTTCATATTCAGTGTAGCAAATGTACAGTTTTCCTTTCCATTTTATTTTTCTCCGGAGTTTTTAAACTATATTACAGTTTTGTACCTTGGGACTTGTTCAGAAAGTCTTGTCCCTCCACCACATATTTTGTGAATTCCCTAAAATCTTCCATACTTCATCCACCTTGTATGTTTTGAATGTGCCTTCTTTTCATATACAGTGGATATAAAAAGTGTATACACCCCTGTTAAAATGGCAGGTTTTGTGATATAAAAAATAAGACCAGAATAAATCACTTCAAAACTTTTCCCACCTTTAATGCCTATAACCTGTACAAGTCAATTGAAAAACAAACAAATCTGTTTGGGGTAAAAATATAAAAAAACATGCAATATACTGGTTGCATAAGTGTGCACACCCTTAAACTAATACTTTGTGAAGCACCTTTTGATTTAATTACAACATTCAGTCTTCTTGGGTAGGAGTCTATCAGCATGGCACATCTTGACCTGTCAATATTTGCCCACTCTTTGCAAAAGCGCTCCAAATCTGTCAGATTGCGAGGGCATCTCTTGTGCACAGCCCTCTTCAGGTCACCCGACAGATTTTCTATTGGATTTAGGTCTGGGCTCTGGCTGGGCCATTCCAAAACTTTAATTTTCTTCTGGTGAAGCCATTCCTTTGTTAATTTGAATGTATGTTTGTCGTGTTGAAAGGTGAAATTCATCTTCATCTTCAGCTTTCTAGCAGACATCTGAAGGTTTTGGGCCAAAAGTGACTGGTATTTGGAACTGTTCATAATTCCCTCCACCTTGACTAAAGCCCCAGTTCCAGCTGAAGAAAAGCAACCCCAAAGCATGATACTGCCACCACCATGCTTCATCGTGGGGATGGTCTTGTTTTGGTGATTCAAAGTTTTGTGTTTGCGCCAAACGTAACTTTTGGAATTGTGGCCAAAAAGATAAACTTTGGTCTCATCAGATCATAACACATTTTCTCACATGCTTTTGGGAGACGATTTATTTTTTTGCAAATTTTAGCCAGGCTTGGATGTTTTTCTGTGTAAGAAAAGGCTTCTGTTTTGCAACCCTACCCCATAGTCCAGACATATGGAAAATATGGGAGATTGTTATCACATGTAGTACACAACCAGTACTTGCCAGAAATTCCTGCCGCTCCTTCAGTGTTGCTGTAGGTCTCTTGGCAGCCTTCCTGACCAGTTTTCGTCTTGTCTTTTCATCAATTTTGGAGAGACGTCCAGTTCTTTGCAACATCACTATTGTCCCATATTTTCTCCACTTTTTGATGACTGTCTTCATTGTGTTCAATGGTATATCCAATGCTGTAGAATTTTTTTTGTACCCTTCTTCTGACTGATACCTTTCAACAAAGAGATCCTTTTGATGCTTTGTGAACTCTCTGCAAATCATGACTTTTGCTGCAGCAGGCAACTGAGTAAATGCCAGGAAAACCCCACTAGGACAGCTGAACTTTATTTGGGGTTAATCAGAGTCTCTTTAATTGATGGCAGGTGTGTACCCAAGAAGACTGAATGTTGTAATTAAATCAAAAGGTGCTTCAACAAAGTGCACACACAACAAAGTATTAGTTTAAGGGTGTGGACATTAATGCAACCAGTGTATTGTACGTTTTTTTATATTTTTCCCCTAACAGATTTGTTTTTCAATTGAATTGTACAGGTTATAGGTCACATTAAAGGTGGGAAAAGTTTTGAAATTACTTATTGTGGTCTCATTTTTTTATATCACAAAAACATGTCATTTTAACAGGGGTGTGTACACTTTTTATATCCACTGTATCTCTTTTCATCCAACTGCCCCATGATTTTGCCTCATATTGTTGTACTATTTTATAAGTTTTGATTTTTTTGTTAAACTACTCAGGAATACAGTTTAAGGTGGACAAACCAGTACTTATGAAGAAGTGCCGAGCTCTGGAAGTTTGGAGACGATGATTTAAATAGCAATCACACACACACACACACACACACACACACACACACACACACACACACACACACACACTATAGCTGCAGCCAAACAGACATTGACATTATCAGCATTCACTTGGGTAAAGAAAATAATGCACCCCTCACTGTAAAAATGAGCTGCAAATCTTATTGTAAAGGTATTGCCCAACTACAATGTATTGAAATAGTCCTTTCTCATGAAAAATGTTTAAATCTTCCTTTTCAGTACTATGACATGTGACACCACCCTGTCTGGTATTAAAACCATCCTCAGTGCATAGATATGCAGGCCTGAGCTAACAGAAAACACTCACATCTTACACATCTGGTTTGAATCAACAGTCAGCAGTTAAAAAAAACACTTTTGTTGTGGCTTGCCTCTTTCTTGGCTCTTTAACCTGCTGGATCATGAGCTAGAGCCAAGGTTGAGCCAGCTCTGGCTTGTCCACCTTTAATTACAGTCGGTCAACAATGTCAAACATTAGCATTTCATACTTATTATTGAGAAAATGTACATTTAGGCAAAACCTGTTGCTCTGTTAACTTTTTTAAGAAAATTAGAGTGATATTTATAAACTGTCCATGATTTTGGGCCTTTGTCACCCCACCACCTCAATTATTTTTGGCTTTGTTCAGAATCATTGAGAAGTTGACAGGCATGGGACATAGTCTGGTGACTTCCTAAACAATCCTGAGATTTGATAATCCTAAAATATGCCTAAAAGTCCCTGGTTGTAGGTTCAAATTGTAGAAGCACATGCGTGAAAATATGATACCACCAATGTGAACTGTGATGAGGCATTTAAAGTTAATGGAGAAAACAGTCTGCACATAAGTATCAGAAACACGTCAGCTTGAGACTAATCTGTCCCTTTCCTTTAGATTCAGATCTGTTCAACAAATTATGCACTGGTGAGCATTCAGCAGATTATTTATTTATGTATAGGTTCACAGTTATACACTAGGCTAATGACCACCGGGAAAATCCAACCAAATTGTGTCCCTATGTATCATGGGTGTTTATTAGGAGGGGTATGTTAGTTAGGAAGTTTCTAGAGGTTGTGTGGGGGAGGGTGTGTTAGTTTGGGCATTACTGTCTGCCTGATATGGGGCCAGGCCCGGAGTGAATTTCCTATCCATTGGTCAAGGTTACAGGGTTAGGGATGGACTTTGCTTCATGTGAATGGGGAGCCTGCCCCAGAGCATGGGAATCCTCTGAGACACATCTGTCTTACCAACATGTCTTATTTATGTCACAAGCAAAATGTAAATTCTTGGATATAGTGGTTCTGATGCTGTTCACTTTGTGGATCTGCAAGAGGTCCATCAGAGCTGGATCCATGGATGCCTTGTACACGAGGCATAGATCGCATCTCAGTAACCTGTAGGGGACAAAGTATACAGATAAGACTTTAAAGCAATCTGTATAGGACAATGTGTTTATACCCTGGATTCTCCTTGTAAGGACCCTTTGTGGGCATTCCAACTGTTGCATATGTCTGGTCAGGTACATACCAAAGGGGACTCAATGATGGATTTGATAAGGGCTGAATAAAGTGGCACTAAGAATTCCTTGGACCTGGATGCCATGCCTGTAATTATAAACTGGGCAGCACAGAATGTTTTTTTTACTACAGTGGCCACATGTTGGTCAACAGACAGATTTTTGTCAATGTATGTTCCCAGATCCCTGACTACTAGGTCAACTGTTAGGGGTGTCTTATCAGTGAAGTAATTAGCCAGGTGGTAGTTTTCCCAAAAGGCACTATAATGCATTTCTTTCATTGAGGTTTGGTCTGTGACTTTGCCACCAGTTAGTTGTCTGTGTTAGACCCTCTTTTAAGATGTTTGTGCCATGGGGAGAATCTATGATAGCTTCCAGTTTGCAGACATCTGTGAACTTGGTCAGCCAAAGGTCCTTGACATTAGCCTTTACCACCAAGAGGTAGATGCCAAAAAGGAGCAGTCCCAGCACAGAGCCTTGAGGTACCCCACTGGTGACTGCTCTCTTAGTGGAGGTGGTATCACCAATCCTGACTTATTGGTTCCTGTCTGTGAGCCAGCTAGCAATCCAGCAAATTATGTAGGATTTATGCTCAGTTCAGTGAGTTTGTCAACTATACCCGACAGGGGTATTGTAATGAACATCTTAGTCAGGTACAGGTAGGTGGTATGCTCATTTTTCCCTCATCTGTTGTCTTGGTGACCTTCTCAAAGTCCACCAGGTTTAGTAGGTATGATCCTCCCTTAAAGCCAGATTGGCTTGGATCCAGTGTCTGAAGGTTACCTATGTCTTTGTTGA
Organism: Protopterus annectens; assembly: GCF_019279795.1. Lineage (NCBI taxonomy): Eukaryota > Metazoa > Chordata > Ceratodontiformes > Protopteridae > Protopterus > Protopterus annectens. The sequence continues at coordinate 1,210,895,182 of NC_056727.1, forward strand.
TAATTTCCATAATTCATTCCATAGCTTTGAGACTAGTCAGACTACTAGGTTTGTAGTTTTCAGGGTCTGTTGATGGTCCACCCTTGTGAAGTGGGATAACCATTGCAGTCCTCCATTCTTGTGGTACAAAGCATGTTTAGAGGCAATAGTTGAAAAGTGTCTCGAGTGGTCCTGATAGATCATGTTTGCAGCTATTTAGGAGGCATCCCAGGATATTGTCAGGGCCCACTGAGGCTGTGTTTTTGGCTTTAGTGAGTGCACCAGGACCTGTTCCCTGTTAATTGTTGGGTAGGTTATGCTAGTAGCTATTTCATGGAGGGAGGTGGGGGAGTGCTGGGTGAAATTTGATCTGAATTTGACAGCCAGCAAATTCACAATGTCACTCTGCTCAGTGACAGCGGCACCACTGACCACCGTTTTGGCACACTGATGTGTGCTGCCTTTGTGGCTTTGGACATAGCTGTAGAAGTCTTTGTGGTTGTCTTTAGCCTGTGAGTCTACCTTGACCTCATAACTGGCCTTGATGGACTTAATTAGTCCTCTTAGTGTGCTGTTTAGTTTAATTAGAGAGCTCCTATCATTATGGGAGTTGCCCTTCCTGATTTTAAAAATCACATTTTTCTTTTTGTTATATACCCTATTAAGGTTAGGATTCCACCAGTATGGTTTGTTTTTAGAGTTTGTTTTCAGCTAACTTCTACTAGGTATAGCAGCCTGTATACAGCCATTTACATGGCTGTACAGGGTCTCTGTGAGCATTTCAGCATAGGTTGTTGTTGTTGTTGTTGTGAACTAAGGGTTGGGAGGGGCATTGTATTCTGATAAATTATTGTTTAATAGGGTGTAGTTTGCTTTAAAATAGTTCCTAACTACTACAGCTTTTGCTGAAGTTACCAAGATGATTTTTATTTCACAGGAGACAGCTTTGTGGTCTGACCTCATCAGTGAGGGGTGCAGTGCTCTCCCATATTGATGAGTACCATGTCCAGTATGTTTGAACCTCTGCCGTGCATGTGTACTGTTTTTTCAAGTGTATTTGTGTTAATGAAGTCCAGGAATCATTGTGCCTGCCAGTATGAGGCATTGTATGTTTGCCAGTCTATACAGGGGTAGTTAATGTCTCTTATGAATAGGGTATTTGGCTTAATGGTCCAGTAGGTCTAGGTACAAGCTATGTGATTGCAGGCCACAGAGGGTGAAGTATAGCTTGCTAGGATATTCTATGGGACTTTGCCTATTGTGATTTGCAATTAGATAAATTTCAGGGCATCTTCCTGTTTAACCAACATAGAGTTATGCTTGTTACTAATACAGTTTGAGATTTCTCCATCGTTTGTCCCTGTCTGTGCAGCTGATGGTCTAAATGTGTGGAAGATACTGAAGTCTTGCATTGTTGGAGTACTTTCTGTGAATTTAAACCATGTCTCAATAATGGCATAGATGTCTATATTCTCCAGAGTGAGAAGAGTTTGTAGGGTGTGGAGTTTCTTCTTAAGGCTCCTAGCATTGAGTAGTAATAACACCTTTAGGTTTCGTTTGGGTTTTATTTGCTATGTTGGTAGGTTTGTCAATTTGGCATTGCCTAAAAAAGGTTCAAAGGTGGTGGATAAGTGTTTTGCCAATATTCGGAAGCCTAGGGGAGGCAGGTGCAGACTATCCTTAGCAAAGCAACATGGTATTAACCATGTCCCCCCATGCTGACAAATATTGAATCCCCCTGGAAAGACACCACAAACTAACACAATTATTGAAGTCAATCATATTTTGCTCATACTGTGGCATCATCCTTGGTGAAGATAGTATGCTGTTCAATACAAGGTACATACCTGTCTAATACACACATTCAAAGAGATCAGTAATGTGTCTCTTCATATAATCCTGGGAAGTACATCTCAGGTCGCTGACACCCACATGAACTATCACAGAATCATACATCATAATCAACATATTATCTGCAATTACACAGAGCTGAGTATATTTTATTTGATTATAGAGTTTAATTGTTGCTTAGATCTGTGTTCAAACTGTTGACTCACTGTTCTGAGAGACTGATCGGCAAATATACAGAGCTGAGAATATTTTTTTTGGTTTTAAAGTTTGTACTGTTAGTTTTTGCTTAGATCTCTGTTGAAACTGTTTTGTCCCACCCACCCTGCCTATTTTTGGTTTGTAGTTTAAATTTGGTGGCTTTTGCAGTTGCCCGCCCCATTGTAGATTTGATCTGGGACACTCCCCCGTCCCATCTCTTTACCACATTCTACCTAATAAACTCTTTCTGCACTTGCTTTTAGTCCTTTTTAATTTAATTGCATTTTTAAACTGTGTTTGGTCTAATATTGCTGCATACTCAAGTGTGATAGCTTGCACTGCATGTGAATTGTTTTTTGCTACTGTTTTTCCTACTTTTCTGTAAAAAAAAAAAAAAAAAACTAAGCCTGTTTCCTAACTTTCCTGTAACTAGTGTTGCAGATACAGATTTGCTGTATCCAGGACTGTATATAAGCTTCTGAGCCCCCCAAACCTTTCTATGTTGGAGGGAAGCCTTCTAACTTATCAGTGGGAGTGGTAAACCACTAGGTAACCCGTCTACCACATAAGTAGTGGTTCTGGCCCAGAATTTGTAGTTATTGGCCATTTGGGCAATCTCTTCCATTTCTCTCAACTTTCTGATTTGAAAGTCAGTATTTGCACTTGTTTCTGTCCTGTAACTCATCTAGTGCAGATACAGATTCTTAGTTTTAGCACTTAAATTTGCTTGTTCATGTTCAGCACTTGTTCAGAACTTGTAAGCACTAAATAAGCTACTAATTACTATAGCACTCTATCTTCCTCATTACCTAGAGGAAAACAGTTTTTGTACTTACTTTTCTCACTTGCTTAGAGAAAAACAGCTCTTGTACTTACTTTCCTCACTTATCTAGAGGAAAAACCCTGCAACTCTCTTTTTGCGCGGTCTTGCGCACAGAGCAGTGTCGGGCAGCTCCAGTTAGCTGGGGTATACTATTCCCGGCCCCACAAAGTCTGCGCTGTAAATTTTCCCTTAGAACTAGGCAAGCCTCAACTCAAGTGCTTCAGATCAGCTGCTCTTATTGCAGCACTTGCAAAACAGAAATCAGCACTTGTCCTAATCTCCTAGACAGCACTATTATTCTCCAAATTTCCTAGACAGCACTATTATAATGTAGCATAAGACCCTCGATCGTCCGCAGGACTTAAGTTCAATTTACTCTTCAAAGCATGTCTAGAGGTCAGCTTCAGGTGTACTCTCCAGTTCATCTGGTGGAATTGGGCATCCTGAGGCAATGTCACAACTGCCTCATGTATACAGACAACCTCTCCTCTTACCTCTAGACACAAACACTTGTGAGAGATGCAAATACACAGCCAAACTGGAGGCTAAGAGCTCTCAACCCATGACTGTAACAGACAGTCAAGAGGATAAGGGACACACTTGCATCACACCACCTGTCACACATGAATCTACAAAACAAGCACCGGCAAAACATACGCATAAATACACAAAAACATATTCGGAGGCACTAGGTACCAATCTGAAAAAGAAACAGTGCCATCCAAAGCAGGCAAGCAAGCAACCTGCACCCCTAAACACAAGCCAGAAAACACATAATTCACCTCAGCAGTGTGCCTCACAACAGCCCTTAAGGCAAAACACCATACCTAACACGCTATTAATAGGAGACTCTATAGTAAGGCACACGGATGTTCCACTCACCAGGCTGAACAAAGAGAAGGTTACTGTCAGCTGCCTGTCGGGTGCTTGGATCCGCCACATAACATAAGCACTTAGGTCACTCCAGAACAAGTACAAGTATGATGCTGTCATTGTACATATTGGTGTGAATGATCTAAGACGTACCTCCCTGGACTACATGAAAAGAGACATTGAGGAGCTATCTGATCATGTAGCCCAAGCTGGTATGACCCTGACCTTGAGTAGCATACTACCTTCACCTAGAATGATACCACAATACAAAGACAAAATGATCAATTTCAACAATTGGCTAAGCTTCTGGTGTCATTCTAAGGGGATCCAGTGTCTGTCTGTGGGATGACATGATAGACAAGCCTCGCTGTTTTGCCAGAGATGGGTTCCACCTGTCACCCCTAGGTTTTCAAATACTGGCCAAGGCTCTTGCTGTCCCCATAGTGCCTTTTTTAGGCAAGGCTCAAAGTACAAACCAACCACTGTAACCAGCACAGGTAACCAAAAACTAAGGGTAATGCTACTCAATGCCATAAGTCTCAACCTCAAAATGCACACACTCAAGGCTCTCCTCAGCATGGAGAAAATCGATGTCTGTGCAGTGACGGAAACCTGGTTCAAGGCTCAAGAGAGCACCCCAGCTCTGCCAGGTTACAATTCATATCATACCTTCCGGCCTCAGTTACAGGATCGCAGTACAAAGGGCGGAGGTGTAGCCATATTCATCAAGGATACCCATATCTCCAGGTTAGTAGCACAGCATGATGCCCCAGAGATCATCCATGCGCAACTATCAGCAGGCAAAACCACATTTCAAGTCATAGCCAGTTATAGATCGCCTGCCATGTCCCAAGATGCTCACTCTGCATTCCTTGAGACATTGGAAAATATAAAGGTCCTACCCAACACCATAATCTTGGGTGATTTCAACAACCCTGGTATAGACTGGGCGAACTACCAATGTTCCAACTCCTATGGTTCAGCGATTCATAGAATTTATAAATTCAAATGCCCTTGAACAACCAGTATGTTCCCCTACTAGAGGGGACAACATATTGGATTTAATCATCACAAATTTGGGCTCCCATTCTACCACACCCATTATCACTCCCTCCTTGGTCAGATCCAACCACAAACTGATAACCCTGGACATCCTCACCCCTCCACCTCCCCTAGTCAAAGAAACCATAGTCAAAAACCTTTCCAAAGCAAACTTCAAACTACTTGCATCCGAAGTGGAAAGCTTCACTATTCCCTTGCAGAAGGATAATGATATCCAGGATGCGGAATTCTACACCAAGGCACTCTATATGCATCTTCAGGATTGCATGGACCGTGCTATCCCAGATAAAACCAAGACTCCTTCCTCAAGCAAGAAGAAACCAGTCTGGTGGACCCTGGCCATAAGCAAACTATACAATAAAAGGAGGAGACTTATACAAAAAAAGGCCAAATCTCAAGTAGAAAAATCATCCCTGATCAGCATTAGTAAGAAATTGAGGGCCCTCATCAAGTCAACTAAAGCTAATTTTGAAAAGTTGCCAAGGATGCCAAGGATAACCATAAGGCCTTCTATGGTTACATCAAAAACCTAAATAGCAATGCTCAGGTCTGTTCTGAGCTAGTACAAAATGGAACAAAATACACTGACCCTTCTGACATTGCCAACATCTTGGCTGACAGGTTCGGTGCAAATTTCTCCCCCCCCCCCCCTCACCACCTATAGGGCCTATTACCATTCCAGGTGATTGTGTAATCCAATTATTACTGATACGTTGGTTAACAAGGCTCTATCATTCTAAAGCTAAACACTGCCTCCATGGGACCAGATGGTGTCCCAGGCTGTGTCATAAGCGAGCTCCAAAAGGAATTAATCCCGCATCTTAATACCCTGTTCAGTCTCAGCCTCTCCGCAGGATATGTGCCCATAGAATGACGCACGGCAATGGTGGTCCCGCTACACAAGGGTGGGGCCACAACTGACCCTGGGAACTACTGACCAATAAGCCTGACCAGCCTGATCTGTAAGGCTATGGAGTGAATCATTATGGAACTCATAAATGGAGAGATTGGGAACCTCCAGTCGCTGGACCCCACACAGTTCAGCTTAGTCAAGGGCAGATCATGCCTCCTGAACCTGGTGGATCTCTTTGAGACAGTTACTCAGGCTATAGATAAGGGATAGGAGATGCACACAGCTTTCCTTGACCTTGCTAAAGCATTTGACACCATTCCCCATTCAGGTATTATTGATAAGCTCACCAGCCTGGGCATAAACCCTTACGTCACACGATGGATCGCAAACTGGCTCTCAGACAGATCCCATAAAGTAAGAGTAGCGGGATCTATGTCTGAATCTAGACCAGTAACGAGTGGTGTGCCTCAGGGTTCTGTCCTGGGGCCCCTCCTGTTTGGCATATACTTCTCAGAAGTACAGGCAAGCACGGAAGGGCTGTGGCTGACTAAGTTTGCAGATGACTGCAAACTGAGTGCTATAATAGAGTCTCCAGCCGACATGGAGATCCTCCAGAAGGGCCTAAATGAGACTGATGCATATTGTCAAAGTCATGGTCTCAAGCTAAATGCAAAAAAATGCATAGTAATCCCCTTTGAAAAAAACAGAGTACCTGCAAACTACAACATAGGAGGTAATCCCCTGAAATCTGAAGAAGAAATTAGGGATCTGGGGACACAAGTAGATAATCAGCTTTCCTTTGATAACCATGTTGCCAAAGTGGTTAGAAAATCCTTCTATTTGACCCATCTGATCACGAAAGGGTTTGCATCAAGATCTAAGGATGTAATGGTGCCCCTCTACTCTTCCCTCATCAGACCCATTATTGAGTACAATGCACCAATTGGAATGTACATGGCTAGACATCTCCAGCAGCTGGAGAGATCACAGAGGTACCTAACTAAGAGGATTACTGGCCTCAAACAGTTGCCCTATGCGGCACGATTGAAAAAGCTAAGTCTGTTCTCTGTTGCATACCGCTTTCTCAGAGGCGATCTCTGTCTAACGTATAGAGCCATGTCCAACCCAGAATCGTTGAACATGCTCCATCTTAGCAAAACCAAATCTACTCGAGCTACACGCTCTAGGGATATAAACTTCAACACAACAATGAATAGAACATGCTGGAGGGATAGATTCCCTTCGCAGAGACTTCCCTTACTATGGAACAGGGTCCCGATCTACATAAGACAGAGCCCCTCACTATCACTCTTCAAGAGGAACCTTGATGAGTGGATGGGTAACAGAAAGTTCACACTGGGGATCACACCAACAGCACTACTAGATAGGGGCCAAGGGTACTAGCTACTAGTACAAGGGTCTAGGGAACTACTAAAGGGGCGGTGAATACCACGCAACGTGGCTGGGCTAATATATGCCTTCGAGCAGATAGCCCAGTACCAACCTATGAACCTATGAACCTATACTAGTACCTGTGGTGTAGTGATTTGAGTGTGTGCATAACTTGGCAGATCCTGGCTCCAGATAAGCAAGTAACCATTATCTTCTCCTTCTTCTGTCTGTTGAGTGAGGTATCTGTGTGTTGTACAATGGAATACCCTATGAAAAGAGTCTTGGGTAATGTGTTGGCTTGCCTTATGGTCTCTGTTCTTGGGGCTTCACTGGGTGTAGGAGTATATGTGGTGTTTGGTGTTGCTTTTAGTGAGTGCTTTAGAGATTGCTGAGGATAGGTGCTACCATTTATAGGCTTAAGAGTTCTTTGAGGTTTGGGAAGATTGCTTTTTTAGTGCCTCAGCATAGGTTGGTGTATGTGTGTGGTAGACACTATGTGTGGTGGATGTAGTGTGTGTGTTATTGACAGCCTTGTTTGTATGCAAGATTTTTGCCTCCAGTGAAATTGTGTTTGTTTTTTAAAAATTAAATTGTTGCTTGTGAACATGAGACAATTGCTACATTGTCTTAGGATGCCCATATCTACAAGATGGCCATACCTCACAACCATACTGAATTACTCATTTTTTACCGAGTTTTGGGGTCCAAATAATGGGGTGCCACGATTCCCGAGTGGCACCCCTTCATTTCTGAATTTTTCCTGCTTTTTTTTTAAATTTTCTTTTTCGCTGACGTCATCACGTCCGCGATGACATGAACTCCGTCAGCCTGTCAGAATTGAGCTCGAGGGCTCACACTTCCGTCTGGCTGCTTTAATGTTTATTTGAATGGATCTGATCTGTGAGCAGGAACCGGCTAGGAAATGCTTTAGTGGTGGAAACTGCAAGTTTATTTGAATGGATCTGATCTGCGAGCAGGACTGCTTCATTTCATTTTGGAAGGAAACAACTGCTCTAAAGGTATTTTTTGTATTTGTTGCATGAGTAAGTCAGAACTGCTGCAAAGGTATTTTTTGTATCTGGAGCACAAGTAAGTCAGTTAGTCAGATTGTTTTTTATCTTCTGGAGATTTCAGGTATCTAAACAGAACTGATGTGTGTGTGTGTGTGTGTGTGTGTGTGTGTGTGTGTGTGTGTGTGTGCGTGTGTGTGCGTGTGTGTGCGTGTGCGTGTGCGTGTGTGTGTGTGTGTGTGTGTGTGTGTGTGTGTGTGTGTGTGTGTGTGTGTGTGTATGTGTGTATATGTGTATATGTGTATGTGTGTATGTGTGTATGTGTGTATGTGTATGTGATCTGTGAGTGGGAACCAGCTAGAAAGTGCTTCAATGGTAGAAACTGCTGCAAGTTTATTTGAATGGATGGATCTGATCTGTGAGCGGGACTGCTTCATTTTGTTTGCTGCAAAGGAATTTTTTGTATCTGGAGCATGAGTAAGTAAGTCAGATTGTTATTATCTACGTTCTGACTGCTTCCAAGAGTCAGATTGTCTTTTATCTAAGTTCCAACTGCTGTGTTTTGTATCTGGAGTGCAGGGAACCGGCTAGGCTGCTAGTTTATTTGAATGGATTTTTTGTATCAGGATCTGGAACGTGAGTAAGTCAGATTGTTTTTATCTAAGTTCCGAATGCTGCAAAGAGTCAGATTGTTTTTTTATCTAAGTTCCGACAACTGTGTTTTGTATCTGGAGTATAGGAAACCAGCTAGGCTGCAAGTTTATTTGAATGGATGTTTTGTATCAGGTATCTACCTGAAGTGTGTGTGTGTGTGTGTGTGTGTGTGTGTGTGTGTGTGTGTGTGTGTGTGTGTGTGTGTGTGTGTGTGTGTGTGTGTGTGAAGTGACCCAGGTGAATACACCTGGTGGCTACAGGTACTCAGGCTCAAACCCTGTACCTTGGGTACAGGTAGAAGGAGCCTAAAGTCCCTAGCCACCACCACTTGTGAATTTATGCCTTATATTTTTGTTCTATTCCTCATAAAATCTGTGGTTTTCAGGATTTTTGTGGCAAATCACTGAAGGATTGAATTCACTAAATAATGACAGGCATTTGAATTTCAGAATTCATATTCTTCAGAAAATAAATGGCAACACAAAACCTTTTATTCTAGCAATTTTATACGTTTACAAGATCAGTATTTGAAATGTGTCCCTATTTTCGGGGTGTATTCCCCCATTATTGGCTTTGTCCAGGTTTTTTGTGCTAAGACATTGAGAGCTATGGTGAGAAGTGAGAACTGAATTCACTAAATGATAGCCATTTAAGTTTCAGTCTTCCTATCCTTCAGGAAACTGCTGATATGGCATAGTGGTATGTTGTTCTGATTGTAGTGCATAGGGTCCTGGGTTCAAGCCTTGGCAGTGAAATGCACAGTGGTAACACAACATTTGATTCTAGCAACTTTCCAAAATTATGCAAGCAATATTTAAAATGTGTCCCTGGTTTTTGGCCTTTCCCCCCCCAAAAAAAATGCGAGAAGCTGTCCAAAATGCCTATGGCTTACACTACTGTCATTCTCTCTATCTCTCTCTCTATATATATATATATATATATATATATATATATACATATATATATATATATATACATATATATATATATATATATATATATAAAATATATCCTCGAAATACTGAAATATCAAAATTCAGTATTGTGAAGCTATAAAGTCGAAAGTTTACAACCACAAAAATTTAGAACCTCAAAATTCAAAATCTCACACACCAGAGATTTTGAATTCCGTGCTTCTACTGCACACACACACCATCCTCCACACACACAAACACAAGATCTCTACTACATAAAAGAAGGGGGGCAAGCCCCCTGCACCCCCCTACTTAAATATTCTCACTCCGCGGTTGCACTACATACAAACACACACAAAACACCACCACACAAGCTACATTCTCCTTGCACACACACATCACAGCAACAAAACACACTGACACACACCACAGCCCCTACCCAAAACCCTTAACACACACACACTTACCTGAATCCATAACCACAGCGAAACCTCAGAAGTGCGAAATTCAAAACCTCCGTTATTCGAGGTTTTGAATTTCGCACTTCTGAGCTTTTGCTGTTCTCAGGAATCCACGTTATGTGCTCGAAATATTGAATTTCGATATTTCAGTATTTCGAGCTTCTAAAGTGAATCCATATTTTATTTATATATATATATATATATATATATATATATATATATATATATATATATATATATATATATTGTGTGTGTGTGTAAGTAGACTTTTATGATGGAAATTTTTGACATTATTGGTTCATGCATTTTGTTTCATTGCCTACTGGAAAAATAATTTAAAATGCACTCCAAGTCTAACACGTGTGCTGTATTATACAAGGAATATAATTTAATAAAGTCAGGAAGGTGTATCAAAGAACACATGTATGTTTCTTGTTTTGTTTGCAAGGGGTCTATGATTTGAAAACAGCCCAAAGATAATCTTTATCCACCACTGGCCAGATGCATTTTCTTTGGATGTGGTGTGGGTTTCAATGCTGTTTTAATGAATGTGAGTTTCAAGGGCAGAGAAGTTTTAATGCCAATTGTATTTTCATTGTGAGACAGTATTGCTTTGTTTAGCAGATATCTATTAGTGTTTGTGCATTGTGCTATAAAATGTAAAAATAAAATCCAAATAATGATTGTAGAAGTAAAGCAGTATGCACACATTAGTGTTTATGGTAAATGGGGTGAAATAGCCAGGTAATGGGGCATTGTAATGGCTGCAAGGGGACTCTGGTGCCATATTTTGGTTGTCTGTTCTTCAGTTTGTGTTTGAAAGTTGGTATCCCACAATTCCGTTGGAGTGGGCAGGGTTACGTAATTATGTATGCACATTTTACGTTAATCAGCATACAGATTTGTACTTATTTTTCATGGGCCTTGTCCAGATTTTTGATCTTTCCAGATTGAGAGGTATGAAGATGGGTATGGAGTCATTTGGAAATTGCATATCCATGTTGTCTGGACCTACATTTGGGTGGGCTACTTTAGGCTGTGAGCTAGGTTATACAGAGGTTTCTTTGTGTGGTCTCTGGGGTTTTGCACTACACTGGGTTAGACTGTGCTAAGATTTGATAGTAATGCTGTTTAATGTGCAAACTAGCTGCTCTAAGTTTGTCTCTGCACAATGACTAAGTTACAGGTTTCAGTTCTAATGGAAGTTTTATAGATAAAATGTACTTTCTGGGTGTTTGTGTCTGTACAGGACTCTGCTAACCCTCTTGATGTAATAACATCAAGAAAAAATTGCTTGTGAGTGTAATGTTACACCAAAACTTAAACTACCCTTGACTAAGCAATTTAAAGTATTAGAGACTTTTAGAATGTTTTAAGGGCAAAATCAACAAATAAGGCAAAAATAAAGCCATAGCACTCTTTAACAGTTAACGGAAGTGTAAAACAATAAAATAAATCTCTTGTCTACCAAGAATGGAGCAGGATTAACTCAGGACTCCACAGACTGTAACTAGAGTGCCAAGCAGATGTGAGCTCTTGGAAAATGAGCAGGAAACAACTTGTAGTAAGGGAGGTTTAACTCAAGTGCAATACTGGTTTGCTGGGTGGGCACTTAGTATTATGGATATATGGAAAACAATGGGTGGGGAAGTACTTAAATAGGTTATGCAACAGACAGTAGCAAAGAAAGAGGGGAGGGTGGAACTTTGGAAGTCAGATTATCACAAGGGTCAGAAACCAGAGACAAAGCCTTTTAAAACTACAACATGAAAACAGTGGGAGAATTAACAAAAATCAACCTGGAGCTCAACGCATGAGGTTAGAATTTCAGAAACTTTTAGCTTAATGCCTTAGTGGGGGGTGGAGTAGACTCAAAGTATGGGAACAAACAGTAGCAAGGTAAAGAAAAAGGCACTGTAAGACAACTTTAAGCAGGTATGTGTGGCTGTAAAAAGTACTGATGCACAAATCCTGGAGGAGAATTAACAATACTGCCACTACTGCAATCCTACCACAGACTAAAGCACCAAACCATGCAGAAATTTAACAGTAACAAAGTAATAAATGACTAAATGAGACTCAGATTTGGCAGCAGATCACAGTCCTGCAACAGCCATGAAAGAAGCTGCAAGATTGTCCAGCCTAGGTTCAAAATACAAAAAGTTACCTTTTAAAAGTAATTCTATTTATGGAAATAGACATTCAGTATAATGTATCAACAATGCTAAAACCTTGAAATAATACACACAACTGAAAATGAAGCTAAAAGACTAAGGTGCCAGAACAAACTAAAATACAAACAAATAAATGTACAAAATGCAGAGAAGTACAGAAAGTATCACCACACAGGGCATTCATTATAAGTGCATCTTAAAAAAATTAAATAGAATTTAAATAAAAAAACTGTTTTCTTCCCTTTTGATAAAAGGTTTGTATCTCACACCTCTCAGAGCCCTGAACAAAAAAGCCTGGATGGATGCAGCCCTGTACTAATATAACAGACATGCTAGAGAGGGATCAAATCAATTAAAGCTGATACTGGAGTTCATGTCCTGTGGCTAGAATTTCATAAACGTTTAGTTTAATGCCTCTCTGGGAGTGGTGGTGTAGACTCAAAGAACAGAGGAAAAGCAGTAGCAAGGTAAACAAAAAGGCACTATAATGCAACTTTAAGCAAGTATATGCAGCTTTGAAAAGTACTGAGGCACAAATCATGGAGCAGAATTCACAATACTGCCACTACTGCAATCCCACCACATATTAAGGCACCATATTACTGGTATACAACTTTAAGCAGGTATATGCAGCTATAAAAAGTACTGAAGCACAAATACTGGAGGAGAATTCACAATACTGTCACCACTGCAATCCTGACGCAGACTATGACCCCAGGTCATGCATAAATTTACAAGTAACACCGTAATAAACTAAAGTTCAAATACAATAGCAGATCACAGTCCTGCAACAACCATGAAAGAAGCTACAAGATTGTCCTGGCTGGGTTCAAAATATTCAAAAGCTAACTTTTAAATCTAATTCTGCTTATGAAAATAGAAGTGTAGTATAATATAAAACATTGTTAAATCTTACTGGAATATACAATCTTCATACAACTATAAATGAAGCTGCAAGACTAAGGTCCCAGAATAAATGAAAACATGCAAACAGATAGTACAAAAAACATATCACATCACAGGTCACTCACTATAAGTGCAACTTAAAATATTTAAGCAGAATTTAAATAAAAAGTTTTCTTCCTTTTTGATAAACTCTACAACAGAAGAAGAAACTGTTGCAGAAAAAGGTGAAGTTTCAAGACTGGAAAAACTTCCTTATTACCCTCAACAAAAAGTTGAGATCCCTCATCAAAACATCTAAAGCCAGCTATGAAGGCAGAATTGTAGCAGACACTAAAAACAACCACAAAGCCTTCTATAGTTATATCAAGAATCCCCATGGCAATACTCAGGTTTGCTGTGAGTTACTGCACAATGGTACCTCCTATAATGAGCCAACAGATATTGCCAACATACTGGCTGACAGATTCAGTGCCAACTTTACCCCCCCCCCCACTAAAAGACCAATTACAATACCGGAGGAACTCCCGGCACCCAGCATTACTGCAGCACAAGTTAAAGCTGCATTGTCCAAGGCCAAGAATACGGCTTCCATGGGACCCAACAATATCCCTGGATGTGTTCTACATGAACTACAAAGTTAACTGGCACCACTTCTGTGTGTCCTGTTCAATCACACCCTCACCTCAGGCTTTGTCCCTACCAAATGGCACACTGCTACAGTCATCCCTCTCCATAAAGAGAGAGTGACTATAGACCCTGGGAATTATCATCCCATTAGCCTGATGAGTCTGATATGTAAGGCTATGGAGCACATCATCATGGACCTAATTAACAAGGATATAGGGAATCTCCAAACTCTAGGTTCCACGCAATTTGGTTTTATGAAAGGTAGATCATGCCTGCTCAACCTGGTTGACTTCTTTGAGTCAGTCAACAGAGCTGTGGATGAGGGCAAGGCATTTCATACAGCCTACCTCAATCTGGCCAAGGCCTTTGATACCATTCCCCACTCAGAAATTATTAATAAACTCACCAAACTAGGCATCAACCCCTGTATCACTAGGTGGTTTGCAAACTGTCTCACAGATAGAACCCACAGTGTGAAAGTAGCGGAGTCCAAGTCAGACTGCCGACCAGTCATGAAAGGAGTCCCACAAGGAGTAGTCCTGGGCCCTCTCCTGTTTGGCATCTACTTCTCAGAAGTCCAGACCAAGACGGAGAGACTTTGGCTGACCAAGTTCACAGACAACTGCAAGCTGGTAGCCATTATTAACTCCCCAAGTGATGTAGACATCCTACAGAAAGGCCTCACTGAGACTAATGACAGGTGCCGAAACCATGGCCTTAAACTTAATGCCAAAAAATGTGTCGTCATCCCCTTTGGGAAAAAATCAGTTCCCACTAATTACCACATCGATGGGAGCCCACTGAACACTGAAGGCATTATAAGAGATCTGGGGACACAGGTTGACAGCAACCTCTCCTTCAACCACCACATTGTCACTGTGGTCAGAAAGTCCTTCTATGCGGCACATCTCATTACCAAGGGTTTTGCATCCAGAAAGAAAGAGGTCATCTGTCTCTCTCTCTCTCTATTCTTCCCTCATTAGGCCAATCATCGAGTATAATGCCCCATTTGGCATGTAACTCACTGGACACATGCAACAGCTGGAAAGGCCACAAAAGTACCTCATGAAGAGGATCCTAGGCCTTCAACACATGTCCTACACAGACAGACTCAAAAAACTACAGCTATTCTCTGTCTCATATGATATACTACGAGGTGATCTCTGCTTGACTTACAAAGCCATGCCTGACCCAGCTCTGTTAGAAATGCTACATCTAAAGAAATCACAATCCCTCCGCACCACACGCTCCAGAGACCTCAAGCTCATTACCACAATCAACAGAACATGCTAGAGGGACAGGTTCATAACCCAGAGACTGCTCATGCTCTGGAATAGACTTCCCACACATGTCAAACAGAGCACCTCACTGGCTCTGTTCAAGAGAAATCTTGATGAGTGGATAGGAAATAGAAAGTTCACCCTGGGATCACTCCAGTGGCTCTACTTGACAGAGGCAGTGGGAACTAACGTCAGGTGGCACGATGCCAGGGCACTTCTATGGGCTAGGCTTGTAAAGGCTCCAGAGCCATTAGCCTAGTACATGCCTATGTACCTATGAACCTAAGGCTTATATCTCGCACCTGTCAGAGTCTTGAACAAAAGACTTTTTATTTGCTTACTTACACATTTATTAATCATGTAAGTGGAATGATTCAAAGACATTTTTCAGGGATGACCCAGGCCAGTTAGCAGTAGAAAAAACAGTATTTTATAATGATGTTGTGAATCAGTTAATCATAGTAATAGTGGTTACAGCACAAGTTGAGTCACAAATCACATTTCTTAAAGATCATTTTTAAAGGCGCAAAACAACCTTTTGCTTCTGTATACATTTTTATACAAAAAAAAGTTGTTTCACTCATTTATAAATAAATGTTTTTTTTTTAAATTGCTTCTGAACACAGAACATTAAATGTAGTGAGTCATGTTTACAGCTTAATATTCTGTTGGTTTGGCAATTACATAATTTAGAATTATTTTCCATATGCTTTTCCAGGAAAATTAAAGCTGTAATCCAGAGTGACGTAAGCGTCTCCTGCCTTCCCATGAATATTAATGCTATAAAAATGTCTCACAAAATGTGGTCTTCTGTGTTTGGAAGCAATCTTTAAAACTTCATATCATTTTAAAGCTACAAAACACACTTTTTTGTTTGAAAAGGAAAGTGTTTTTCGTGCCTTTGAACTGATCTTTAAGTAGTGAATACAGTGCAGAGGTCAAGCAAAAATCTGTATAGAAATTATATAGTCATTGAACAGAGAATGGACTGCGGTATAGGAGAAATTCATTTGTTCCTCGCCAACCCATTGCCATTGTGATCACGGATGCTTCACAGATAGTGGGGGGTGGGGGCATTATCTAGGCAGGACTGTCCACGGCACATGGCAAGATCACGAGTCTCATCTGCATATCAACGTTCTAGAGATGAGGGCGGTGCTCCTGGCATTGCAAGCACTTCACGAACTTCTGTCTCTGGGGACTATTGCAATACAATCAGACAACATGTCGGTAGTATGGTATATCAACAAACAGGGTGGAACCAGATCTTACCCACTTTGTTGAGAGGCCATTCGAGTTTGGAAATGGGTGATATCTTCCCAGAGTTTTCTGGTGGCAATGCACATTCCAAGGACAACCAACATGATAGCCGACAAGCTTAGCCAGGCAATTCTGATGCCTCATGAGTGGTCTCTGAAACAGGAAACAGCAGAGCAGATTTTCCGCAGATGGGGCAGCCTTGCTGAGATCTCTTTGCCAGCCCGATCAATGCCAAATGCAGCAGCTACTTCTCCTTTATCCCCCCTCCGGGGGAGTCACCAAGAGATGCACTTGTTCATGATTGGCCCCTGGGTCTCCTATATGCCTTTCCTCCCTTTCCTCTCATACCCATGATTATTCAGTAAGCGAAACGGGTGGGAAGCAAACTGATCCTCATTGCCCCTTACTGGCTTCATCAAGTTTGGTTCCCCTTTCTTAGGCCTCTTCTCCTAGATGATCCTTGGATTCTGGACCCAGTACCAGATCTCTTGACTCACATGTCAGGCTCGCTTCATCTTTCCTTACACACCCTCAATTAGATAGCTTGGCTGCTCCAGTCCCATCCCTAGTCAGGCTTCACGACTTCTCACCCTCCGTGACTCATATCCTTACGTCCTCTCATAAACCTTCCACTGGGAGACTTTATTCCAGTAAATGGAGGAGATTCTCTATCTGGGTGGAGAAAAAAGAATGTTGATCCTTATATCGCCTCCATTCCAGTGGTTTTGGAATTCCCGTCTGAGCTTTTCCACCAGGGTTTGCGGCTACCACTATCAGGGTTCAATTGGCAGTGATTTCAAATTTTCATCTAGGCATACAAGATTCTAATCTGATGTCACATAGGCTGTGCAAAACTTTCCTTAAATGTGCCACTCTGTTAAGACCCCCATTTCAACAACCTGTTGCTTCATGGGATTTAAATTTTGTGTTATCCAAACTGACTTCTCCGCCTTTTGAGCCTTCTAATTCATCCCCTTTGAAATTCTTGTCTTGGAAGACTTTGTTTTTGGTGGCTATCACATCATCCAGACAGGTGTCAGAGTTACAAGCATTGTCTGTAAAACCTCCTTACCTGATTTTTCACAAGGACGGAGTATCTCTTCATACTAATCCTTCCTTTGTCCCCAAGGTCTGTTCCCATGCCACTTTGAATCAATCCATAGAACTTCCGGTGTTCTTCCCAAATCATTCCAACGCAGCTGAATACAGGTTTCGTCAGTTGGATGTACATAGACAATTACGTTTTTATTTGCACCAGACTAAGGAATTCAGAAAATCAGATCAATTATGTCCTTCTCCAAATCCAGGTCAGGTTTACCAGTTTCCAAAGTGACACTCTCAAATTGGATTTCTAGCTGTATAGCTTACGTTTACACCTCTGAGGGTAGACCTTTACCCTTCAAAATCAAGGCTCATTCTACGAGATCTCAGTCTACCTCTGCAGCCTTCCAAGCCAGGGTCCCACTTGATAATATTTGTGCAGCAGCAACTTGGGCTGTCCTCACACATTTATTACTCATTACAAATTGGATTTAACCTCCAGGGGTAGAGCATCCTTTGGTTCCATGGTACTCACGAGTATTTTTCCTTGAACCACCCAAGAATAGGGCGCTAGGGAGGCTGTCCCATATGTAAGAATGAAGGCGAGATAGGACTACAGAACATAAAGAAGTTATGTACTCACCATAATGTTCCATGTTTTTATCCATCTCACCCTTAATTCTTATGAACCCACCCTCCTACCCCGTCCTGGAAGTACCTGGAAACAGAACATATTGTTATCATTATTCTCTGGAGACCTTTTAGTTTTGGCTTCTTTCTGTATGTTGGTTATTATTGTCTTAGTTAGCAGCAAACAAGATCTGGGGATTGTACTGGTGCACCATGGGCTACCTACCTAGCCACGAGCCAACTAGAAGACTTCCAGCTTGTAAATAGGCCAAGTCGGAGCTGAGGATCGGCTCCGATCCCATATGTAAGAATGAAGGGTGAGATGGACTACAAACATGGTGCGTTATGGTGAGTACATAACTTCTTTTTCTTGTATCTCAAAAGGTCATTTATTTTTGCTTCTTGAAAAGGAAGGTATAATATGTTGATCTTCTGTTTTTACCTTTTTTGGTGCAACTGGTATGTTGGCCATGCAAACTGCTTTCCTGTATCCCAAACAGCTTCAAAATTATTTGTGATGGGGGCATCATTTAAGAAAATCATGAGAAGGAATAAATCAAGCCTGAAAATAGTTGCATACCTTCAAAACATGTACAACTGAGAGGTCTGATCAGGAGGTGAATATTCTCTTAGCTGTAGAAATGCTAAGAATCATACATTTCATTAAATGTGTGGATTATGTAGCTGTTCTTTTTATCAGAATAGGATTGTTTACTGTGTTTTTACACTCGTGTACTACTATGGGTTGTATTACTTCACTTTAAATGTCTCTCTCTGTGTCCTGGCAGCTTCATTTAAAATATAGAAAAGTTCCATTTGCTTTAGAGATCATACCAAACCACTTAGAAATAGTGCAGCAAGAAAACAGGGCCGCTTCTGCTGCTGTTTTCTTTGTTTGGAACTGTTCTGTGGATTTAACAAACCTCTAATTTTCAGAGAAAGTGGAGTCAAGATTGATATATTTCCCTTTTCACTGTGGACTATGAACATGATGAAGCCTATTAAAACATGAAGCAGCAAAGCTTTTTGTACCATGACTGAAGAACAGAAAATATAGCCTGATTTGCCAGAGATTGTAAGCTCAGGCATAGCTGGCTCAAAAAGGACTGTGCTGGTCCAACAAACTAGCATCCCACCACCTCAGCTCTTAAAGTGAAGAGCAAAAAAAAAAAGAACTTCTGTAAAACTGCAAGAAAGTCAGTTGGTTTCCTGCAGACAGTACCCATTCTATGTCCTCCTCCTTCTTCAACTGGCACACCAACCAGGTCACCAGAATCACACCCCCTCCAGCCTGCCCCAGATCTTCAATGGAAGTACAACAAAACAAATTTTTAAAAAAGTCTGCTCGTTGCACTGACACACCAACCAGGTGACCAGATACGTGCTCCCTCCTTCCTGCCCTAGCCCGTCTCTTCAATAGAAGAGCAAAAAAATAAATAAATGAAAATTGTCTGTGCTCCTGAAATGCAGAAGACAAATAGGTCCCATCTCTGCACCCTTTCCCAACCCTCCTTCCTCACATTTTATTAAAAATATATATTTTTTTCTTTTAAACTGTAACAAGCAGTTGCTACAGTTCATACCTCATATGCAGCACTAGAGTACTCAGGTTTTACTTTTAAAAAATGTTTTGTTTTACTTTTAAACTGTAGCAAACTGTTTGCTACAATCTTGTAGGCAGTTTTAACAGACAGTTAGACCACACACTGAGTGCTGCAGTGCACTGATTTTGCTAAACAAAAAAAAAAGAAAAAAGAAAAAAAAGAAAGAAAATAAATCTTTTTTTTTTTTTACTTTTAATCTGTAACAAACTGTTTGCTACAATGTAATAATAAGCAGTTACTACAGTTTAGACCACACACACAGTATTATAGTGCTCAGGTTTGACCACAAATGCAATACCAACTTTTAAAAGCTGGTATGCATTTAAGAGCGATCAAGGTTGTCCAGCCATGACCCCCCCCCAACACTTTTCATCCAGGGTAGTTGCCCCTCTTGCCCTGCCCTAGCTACACTACTGAATATAAGCTAAATCTGTGATAATCTGCATGTGTATCATCTGCAACCACAGAATATTTTAGTGACATAGTGTTAGTTAGGCAAGTCTTGTGTAGCATGTGGTAGGAAAAAATCTGTTTAGCTGCAATTAGAATTATTCTGTTGTCACCTGTTTAAGATGATTTCTTTTTTTTTCCTGTTCATTTACTGGTTTGTATATTTTAATAGATTTCTTTATGCTTTTCACCCGACTTTTCTCAAAAGTAAAATTGTTTCCTTTATTCATTTGTAAAAGCGTGTAGATAGTGTGTTATTTTTAGTTTTTAAAAGGTAACTGTAGGTGGACTGGACACTCTAAATTGGCCCTAGGTGTGAGTGTGTGCATGTGTGTGCCTTCTGTGGAAGGTTGGGCACCGGGTTAGCAACTCAACACCATAAAACTCCACTGCCAATCATGAGCGGACAGGTGTTCCGCTGTGGTGACCCCTAACCGGGTAAAAGCCGAAAGAAGAAGAAAAGGTAACCTTACAACATTGGTGTCAAGGCCGATAACTCCTGTCTTTTACATGAGTGGTACAAATCTTGTGATTTAAGCTCTCTGTGCACCTTGACATTTTTAACTTGCAATGTTTTGGATACATTGTAAACTGGACATAATAGCCTGCAATATTTTTCTTTTTGTCACCAAAAAGTGTATGTATGCAGCCACAATGTTAAATACACAGCAGTATATACCACATAACATTTATTTTAGTTTTTGATCAAAGTAGTTAGGAAACAGACAATATGGGCTCTGAAAAATATTCCTAAATGACAGTGACACAACCAGTTAAGGCATGCAATCAGAGGATTCCCACATACTGTTTTGGACAAAGATGGCTTAATAGCTGCCATTTGTGCAGTTGTAATTTAGACCACTGGATATGGAAACTGCCTGGTATAGAATGTACACTTGCAACATACAGCTGAAGGACTGACCAGTAGTCCCCAGGATAACCTTAAAAGTAGTTTGAATTAAAGAGACTAGAGCTGGAGCTGGAGATGAGAAGTCTGGATGTTAAAGTGGTCGTATGAATTAAACAGCTTGAGATGCAAAGGGAGTGAGAACAGAGAGTGACAGTGAGAGCAGTAGCAGATGGAAGTCACAGAGGAGTAAAACAAGCAGAAGCATGAGAAAGAAACAGTAAACCTAAAGAAAGGCTGAAGCCACTGAGATGGAGAAGGAACATGAAGAAAGAAAACAGCATCAGTATGAGAGGTGACTATATAACCTTTTCAAGTACACGAGTAGCAGATGGCAAAACCCAACCCTAGAAGCAAAGGTCATTAAAAAATTGTTTCCTCTGTATAAAGATGAGGATGACTTTGAAAGCTGTTTATAAACATTTGAAAAGGAGTGCAATTAGAACCAAAATGGCTAAGGGCCATGGGTAAAGTTTTTAACTCCTTTGCTTTTGGGGAAAGCTAACCATGTGATTCATAAGATGTCTGATTCTGACTGTGTTGCCTATAGTAAAGTAAACAAGTCTTCTTTGAATGTTTTGAGCTCATGTCATTAACTTACAGATAAATGGTTAGAGAACATAGAAGAAAACAATGTCAATAGTTTCATTGCAAAAATAAGTACTTACCTTTATAGATGGGTGAATCAATGTCAACTAAGTGCTTTTGAAAGGTTAGAAAACCTTACAATAAGGGAGGAAGCACCCAGTCCTTTGCCATAGGATATGAAGATCTGGTTGCTAAAGTATGAAGGTACCTCAGATGTAGAGATAAGTAAAAAGTGACCTCAAGCAAAGCACAACTGCACAAGAAGGGTTTACCTAGCACTACATATGGTATAAGAGAATCCACTGGGGCAGTCTAAATCATCACTGCATGCTCCATAGGCAGAAGGAGAAGTCACTGGTTCCAGTACATGCCAAGGTACTAGGGCTAGGTCTTTCCAGTGAAACAGAGTGGGGCATGCATGGCCCAAATTTCCACAAAGACACAACTGGAAGTAAAAGCCACAGGCATGAGCTAACAAAGATAGCACCACATATGAAGTGGGATGTCTTGAAGCTCTATTGATCCAGATTACCTGAAGGAGTTAAACCCTATTTTAATAGAAGGTAAGTAAACTATTGCTATGGTAACCACCGAATCAGATATAACTCTGGTTAACTCTGCAGGTGCTATGAGCATTGCTTGCCTAGGAAATTACTCCAGTTAGGGCCATGGCAAGGACACCTTTTCAGGTGCCTTTGGCCAGGACTTATTTAGTCTGGGAAGGGGGTACAGAGACAAGCAGGTGGCAGATTTTGATGATATCCATGCAGAGGCCCTGATAAGAAATTTCTTTGACGATACAATGCCTTGTGTGCATGTAGTTATATGCAGCCAGGCATAGAGACAATCACATGGGGAAGGTCCCACTTGGTTTCACCTACTACTTAAACAATCTACCACAGTGTGAAAGAGATGTAGTTATATAATAATGTTATTGGAGGCAAAACTCTGACATGAAGCCATTACAAATAATAAGGTCATCAGCACCACATATCACCACACTAAACCTATTTCAAATACCTCAGATTAAACACATAAACCCACATATAATACTCTTAAAACAAATCTGTCTAAACCTCAAAGGCCACCCAGATGCAACTATAGCAATAAGTACCCTCAGCAACCTCACAAATTCTCAACAAGCAGCACCCACCATGAAATGTAAATCTATAACTCATGATGTCTCAACTTGAAAGCTCATAAAGCAAGCCTTCACACAACCCAACAGCCTATTCATAGGAGACTTGATTGTGAGACACACTGATGCACCACTCACTAGGCTGATCAAGGAGGAGGTCATGGTCAGTTGCCTTTTGGGGGTCAGGATTTGCCATGTAACACACACACTTAAGTACATGTATATCACAGTCGCAGTACATGTGAGTGCAAATGACCTGAGACATACCTCTCTTGACTGTAGGAAGAGAGACATGATGGAGCTCTCAGAAAATTTGTACAAGGCAGGTATGAACCTAGCTCTGTGCAGCATTTTATGTTCAGTTAAGCACCAAGGTTTTTGTTAAATCTGTTTTTCTGTATCTCGGTGGTGCCTTGTTCCTTTTTTCTTGTGGTTCCTGGTTTGTGAATATGTCTACAGCTGTTTTGGCTTCTGGTGTTGGAGCTGGCACTTTGAGAACAGGTGGACTGGATGCCCTGACTGGAGAGGTTGGACTTTTAATACAATTAATTCAACAATTGACCCAGCAGGTCTCGGGTTTGGCTACACGCATTGATTCGGGGAATTCTGGTGGTTTGCAAGTTCCTTTTGTTCCTCCTGCACAACCACAGAATTTGAATTCAAACTCAACCCGTGTGGTGGTTCAGAATAGTTCTGCTCATGACTTCAGTGCTACCCCTGAAATTTTAAGACCTCTAATGAATGAGTCTCCAGTCAACCTTTTGGTATGGGTCAAACAAAGCATTAATTTTATAAAAGATGTCCCCAGAACTAACTGTTCACTATATGACTCTATTGAATTACGTAAAACCAAGCTATTAAAAATTAGAAAATTACAGGTGGAGAACTGTTACTTTGTGGAATCCATTAAGGCATGGAAAGTACCGAAAAGTCTCCATCATTGTTAATTTCATAACAACTTGCAAATTAATTCTTTGCATGCTAAACTTATTGAATTATTAAATCACCAGGGTTGTGAGTTGTTAGAAATACTCATTAAACACAACCATAAGATGATCGATGTTTTAATACAGAAAGCCACTGAACTGGAGAAAACTATACATGACGACCTACTATTTGAGCAATGTAAAGACAGTTACAACAACATTTTTGTCTTTATTGATAAAACTATTGGGGTATACAATCCAGGAAAGAAAAGAAGTTTGAATGTGATTGGAAGGACTACAGTAATGGTGTAGCATATGCGAAACCTCCAGGGACTACGTTTTCATCCAATGAAATGCCTTCAACATTCTATCATGAGGGTGACGACGTTAACCATTCTGATCCAGCTCCATTGAAGCTAGACCCTCCCAGGTGTTGGGAGAGGATCAGGAACTGGCAACATTTTCAACAGGGGCATTCGTTGGGAGAGACGAACCAGAATGCTGCACACCCACGCCAGTTTTGGAGGAAGAAGAACCAGGATTGATACTGGCAATGGCTGATGGGGGCGGGGTGCCTCCTTTCTCATACAACATGGATATTGTCAAAAATACCAAAGGTGACTTCACTATTTATTATTACACATGTAATTGTTATAATTCAGCGACGGCTGATTTACTTTGTAGAGGCCTCAATTTTGTCCCTACCATCCACAGTAAAATTGAGGACCTCATTATTGATTTGAAGTTATTTTTGCGGAAAATTAATTTTAGATTATTGTTTAGGGAAAACGCCGATTCTGATTCTGATATAGATTCAAATACAAATTCAAATGTGGGTGACATGCTTAAGAGTAACAGCGTTTTTAACCCCCTTTGGCCTTACCTTTACTTGTGTTTGAGAAACTTTGTGACTCTGAGTTTATGTCACTTTTAGCCAAGACAAACTGTAATGCCTATAACAACCTTTCACCTGTCAAAAATGTTCTTTTAAAGCAGTTATGTTTGAACAAGTCTATTCAGGTCATGAAACCAGACAACGGGGGGGGGGGGGGGGGGGTTGTAATAATGAATGTGGATGACTATTTGAACAAAATGTTTCTACACTTGTGTGATGATTTTTAAGACAAAGTTTCTCTTAACATAGTTAATATTGCACATGCTAGAATTGATTGGCTATTACAAGACATGTTGGACCAAGGGCAGATTGACTACAGCACTTGGTTGTTTTTGGTTGTGAAATTTCCCATCATACCTTCCATATTTGGGCTGCCAAAGATTCACATAGACTTGTGTGACCCACCTCTAAGATTTATAGTGAATGCTTCCAAGTCTAAAACACAATCTGAAGTAGGAGATTTATTTGTCTGCAACCTGTGGGTTATGGATCCGATATTGGATCCGAACCGGCATGGTTTACCAGCTATGGATCCAAGCTCTCAGCTCCTCCCCTCACCCATAATGCCCTGCTCTACCCTCATGACCTCAGATCTCGTTTGCCGCGCATGGTGACCAGATTGTTTTTTCCAGCTCTCCAGCTAAGTGCTATATTCAGTGTTTAAATTAGTCAAATTTAAAATTTTTTGGTTAATTTGTGTGAAAGTGTAGGTTTCCCTCTTGTATTATTACTTTTTTTTAGAGTTTAATCTTAAATTTATTTCCCTCCCCTCGCTGGTAGCGTAGTGTGTGTGTTGGGCCTGTGAGTGATTTTTGTTTTTTTAGTTACTTTACTTTAGTTCTAGTAACTTTTATTTGTTAGCTTGGGATGTCTGAGCAGCCCAAGGCTATTTTCTCTAAGTGCTACGAGTGTGGCCATAAGCTTTCCCCAGCTGATGGCCACACTCGGTGTGTTAGATGCCTGGGGGTTGAACACCTCACATCTGGATGTTCCACTTGTGCAGGGTTCAACCCCAGGGCATTGAAGGAGCGGAGGTCCAAGCTTGTTTTGGCGGGTCTCTTGCCGCCGGACTCGGCTCCGACCTCCGCTCCTTCGGGGGTAACCGTCTCCACGGTTATTCCCTCTCCGGCTCCCCCTCCTCCTCCTGGGACTCAACCTCCCGTTTCTGGTTCGGAGGAGAGGGATGCTAGGAAGAAGGACCGGAGGGAGAAGCACCATAAGCGGCGGGCCGAGACCTCTGTTTCGGCCCCGCCAGCCAAGCGGGCTTCTCCCCCGGCCCCCTTGTCTGCTGGCTCTCCTCCTCCTCGGCTCCGGTCTCCAGTGTGTTTTTTACCGGGACCTGAGGAGGAGGAGACCCGATCTCCATCGAGGCTATCGAGGAGGCACTCAAGGCCTACCTCGGTAGCCTCGTGGAGATCAACGTACAGCCTATCGGATGCTGATCTGGACCGGATGATGAGAAGGTTCATCCAGGCCCAGATGCAGATGGGAGTGCTCTTGCCTCCCCTGGGGAGCTCGACCCCCTTTTTCAAGCCAATTGCTCCTTCTCCGACCTGCTACCCGGGTTCGGAGCAGTTGGAGCCGAGCAGCTTCGGAGCCGGGGGTGGGTCGGCGCGGATAGTACTTGGTACTTCGGATCCAACCCTGCCCTCGAGTGCATCGGATCCGACCTCTCGGAAAAGGAGGCACATTGACTCCCCCGAGTCTCTCACGGAAGACACAGATTTGGAGGAAGGGGAAGGCTCCCCACGGTCACCCCCCGAGGATGTCTCATTTGGAGACATCATGGAAATGCTCCGCATAAGGGGGGGGGTGGTCTGCCCCCAAGTCTTCCTCGGACGAGTCCGTGTTCTTGGAGGCATTTGAAGTGGGCCTGTCTACCTCTTGGGTGTCCCCTCCTGCTGACCCCCTGGTGGACCTCATTACCACCAGGGCGTGGAAGGAACCGGACACCGTGGAGCCAATTCCTAAGAGGCCCAACAGGATCGTCTGACCGTGCCCATTGGAGTAAGGGGCCTCCGGTAGATGCCATGTTGACGGCGGTGGCCACCAAGAGGGAACTTGCTCAGGAGAGTCCCTCAGTCCATCCCCCGAGCAAGGAGTCTCGGATGATGGACCGCTTGGGGAAGCGGATGTTTAGTTCAGCGACCTTCTCGGTAAGGGCGCTGAACTACCTGACACACGTTATTAGGATGCAGCGCGATCTCATTAAAGAATACGCTGCATCTACCCCAGAGTCCATGTCGGAGGAGGACAAAGTGCTGCACTCCACCCGCATGGCCACTCTTAGATCAGTTACCAATACCTCTATGCGGCTACTCTCCCATGCTACGGAAGGCGCCGCTAGAGCCGCAGGGGCAGGTCTAGTCACTAGACGTCAGGCCTGGCTCCGTCATTGAGATTTCTCAGAGCCCTTCAAAGCGTCATTTGCGAACGCCCCCTTTGATGGTTCTGCCCTCTTTGGCAAAACCGTTCGACACCTTGACCCAGAGCGAGAAGGACGGGAAGACGCTGTCTGCCGTCGGAATCCGCTTCTCTGCACCCCAGAGGCCCTATTCTAGGAACCAAAAGGGTCAGAAGAAGATGTGGTTCCGGAGGTCGCAGCAATCCCAGCCTGCTCCGGACAACCAGTCCTTCCGTGGCAGAGGAGGACAGGGAAGACGCCGCCCTAGAGGCAGAGGGGCTCCCAGGAACTTCGGGTCCAGAGAACCCTTCTCTGAACGGCCCGCGCAGCAACCCTGAGGGGTTGCCCAGCTGCTCCACTCTGGAGGCAGTCGGGGGATGTTTTTCGGGGCACCTAGCGGCATGGGAGTCCATAACATCAGACCGCTGGGTTCTCCAGATCATATCCAGAGGATACCGTATCCCTTTTCGTCACTTACCAAAATTGAAGTCCCTCCCAGACGTTCCACCCGGTCAACGGGAGGCTGCTTTGGCAGAAATTGGCCATCTGCTAAAGAAAAGAGCCATCCAGCCCGTCCCCCCAGACCAGATCGGATCAGGGTTCTACTCCAGGTTCTTTTTAGTGCCAAAAAAGACGGGGGATCTAAGACCAATTTTAGACCTTTCTCTCTTGAACCTGACAGTTCTCAAGGAAAAGTTCCGAATGGTCACTCTGCAATCTATTCTCCCCCTTCTGGGAGAAATCACTGGATGTGCTCCATAGACCTCAAAGATGCGTACTACCACATCCTAATGGACAGGTGCTCCAGGAGGTTTCTCCGCTTCCGGCTGGGAGCCAGTCACTACCAGTTCTGGGTCCTTCCCTTTGGTCTCACCACAGCCCCCAGGGTGTTCACCAAAGTATTAGCAGTGGTAGCGGCCCACCTGAGGCTTCAGGGGGTGCAGGTCTTCCCCTACCTGGACGACTGGCTCCTTACCGCCCCAACAAGGCATCTACTACTATTGGCGCGAGACTCCTTTCTCCATCTTGCTCCCAATCTGGGCATCACTATAAACACAAAGAAATCCAACCTAGCGCCCACACAGCTCTTAGATTTTATAGGGGCCAGGTTAGACACAAGGAGTTTAAAAGCCTTCCTCACTGCGGACAGAGTTCAAAATCTGCAGCTCCAGGTGCGGGCCATTCTCCACTCAAGTTCTGTTCCGGCGGAGTTGGTCCTGAGGGCTCTAGGGTCCATGGCGTCTGCTATAGCACTTCTCCTCTCGCCAGGCTCAATATGCGCATCCTCCAGTGGACTCTCTTAGTACAGTGGTCATACCTTGCTCTTCCTATGCATCATCCCATTGCGATCAGCAAGGCTTGCAAGCGGTCCCTCCTGTGGTGGCTTCACTCCCCAGATCTCCACGGAGGCCACCCATTTTGTGCTTCTCCCCCTCTCGCCACGGTGACCACGGACATCTCCCGCCTCGGGTGGGGGGGGGGCATTTTGCGGGCCGGACCGTCCAAGGCACGTGGAACGATTCAGAGACCTTACTGCATATCAACGTTCTAGAGATGAGAGCAGTGCTCTTAGCGTTGCTAGCACTTCAGGACTTTCTTCCATTGGGAACAATTGCGATTCAATCAGACAGCATGTCGGTTGTCTGGTATATCAACAAGCAAGGAGGAACGAGGTCTTACCCTCTTTGTCGAGAAGCCATGAGAGTTTGGGAATGGGCAAAATCCACCAACCGCTTTCTAATAGCAACGCACATTCCGGGTCGGTCTAACATCCTGGCGGACAAGCTCAGTCGCACCATTCTGACCCCTTACGAGTGGTCTCTCAATTCTCAAGTAGCGGAACGCATATTCGCACGGTGGGGAACTCCTTCATGCGATCTTTTTGCCTCTCCCTCAAACACCAAGTGCGACAGTTTTTTCGCTCTGATACCTCCTCCAGGAGGTTCCCCAAGAGACGCTCTGGTGCATGCTTGGCCACCCGGTCTTCTGTATGCTTATCCACCCTTGCCTCTGATACTCCAAGTTCTTCAGAAAGCCTCTCGGGTGGGTTGCAGAATGATTCTCATTGCTCCGTTTTGGCCTCGACAGATCTGGTTCCGCTTCCTAAGGTCTCACTCGGTGAATCCCCCTTGGATTCTAGATCCCATTCCGGATCTGATATCTCATCCATCCTGCCTATCTCCTCCAAACCTGGACAACCTGAAGCTGACCGCTTGGCTGCTCCAGTTCCACTCTTGATCAGGACTCCCGGTATTTCGTCCCCTGTTAAGGCGATCCTGGTGGCAGCTCATAAACCGTCCACTAGGAAAGTCTACCGTAGCAAGTGGAAACGGTTTTCTTTGTGGGCGGAGCGGCAAGGCCTGAACCCCTTCATAGATCCTCTCCCTTTAGTGCTTGACTTTTTAACCACTCTTTTTAACAATGGTGCCAGCAGTTCCACAGTCAAAGTACAACTTGCGGCAATTTCACATTATCACATTGGTCATGACTCCAGTCCACTCATGTCAGCCAAGTTGTGTAAAATTTTTCTTAAAGGTACTTTCCTTCTCAGGCCCCCTGTAAAACAAGCGGTTCCTCCCTGAGACCTTACCTTAGTTCTCCAGGCCCTGACCGCCCCCCCTTCGAACCAGCGGCTACGGTAGATCTCAAATTCTTGTCATTCAAGACTGCCTTCTTAGTAGCCATTACATCGGCCAAGAGAGTTTCAGAGCTCCAAGCATTATCAGCTAAACCTCCTTACTTGGTCTTTCATCCGGACCGTGTTTACCTCAGGACCAACCCGTCCTTTCTTCCTAAAGTAGCTTCTGAAGCAAACATTAATCAATCCATTAACCTCCCTGTTTTTTTTTCCTAAATATGAAAACAAAGGTGAATACAAGCTTCACTCCTTAGATGTTCACAGGCAACTTAGATTTTATCTAAACAGAACGGCTGGTCATAGGCAATCCGACCAGTTGTTCATTTCCTTTGCTAAATTTAATTTGGGCAAGCCAATTTCTAAAGTCTCTCTGTCTCGCTGGATTTCACAATGTATCTTATTGGCTTATCAAGCTTCAGGAAGGCCCACACCGGAGGGTGTACACGCCCATTTAACCCGGTCAGTCTCTACC
The DNA here is from genome assembly GCF_019279795.1 of Protopterus annectens. NCBI lineage: Eukaryota > Metazoa > Chordata > Ceratodontiformes > Protopteridae > Protopterus > Protopterus annectens. Next base: position 1,210,925,192 of record NC_056727.1, read on the forward strand.
TCGGCAGCCTTTAAGGCTAGGATTCCTCTAGATGATATTTGTGCAGCAGCCACGGGGCTTCATCTCATACTTTTATTTCCCACTACAAGTTGGATCTTGCATCTAGGGGTAGAGCATCCTTTGGCTCCGCGGTGCTCCGGAATATCCTTCCATGATGGCCGCCCAAGATTCAGGTAGCTGGGGACTCTGTCCCACAGGTTGCAGACAAATGAATCTCCTACTTCAGATTTAGAAGTTATGTACTCACCATAACGTTCCATCTGAGTAGGTGTATTCATTTGTCTGCAACCATCCCGCCCTCCTATCCCCCTGGCCTTTCAGTTTCCTGCATATTGTGTGTTACCCTTTTCAGGGTGTTCTTGCTGTTGGCAAACTCGATCTGAGGTCATAAGGGTAGAGCAGGGCATTATGGGTGAGGGGAGGAGCTGAGAGCTTGGATCCATAGCTGGTAAACCATGCCAGTTCGGATCCGATATCGGATCCATAACCCACAGGTTGCAGACAAATGAATACACCTACTCAGGTGGAACGTTATGGTGAGTACATAACTTCTAATTCTCTTGCCAGGTATGTGGACATTAAATTGAAAAATGTTTTGGAAGGTTACTCTCATGTTTGTAGAGCTTCATGGGACTTTTTAAGCAAGGTCTTCTAGGTTAGTTATGATGACAACTTGTTGTTTTGTATAATTGATATTGTTAATTTGTACAATGTAATACCCCATGATGTGCGTCTCGAATGGTTCCATGAATTTTTGTTAGAGAATAATATGTTTGATGCCAATGAAATCAATAGTTTGGATTTGCTGATGGAACTGGTCTTAAAAAACAATTTTGTATATTTAGATGGGCATAATTTTCTCCAAAAGAAGGGTGTAGCAATGGGGGCAGCTTGTGCCCCCATTTTTGCAAGCATTGTCACGTTATACTAGGAGAAAAAAAATGTTTTTGATGTTTTTGGGCCTTCTGTACCCTGGGGGTTGTACATGAGATACCTTGATGACATCATCATTTTTTGGAAGGAATCTGAAGTGAAACTGCAACAGTTCATTGATTATTTAAATCAGACTACCCCCTTTTTAAAATTTTGGAGTAAAAATGATATTTCTTATTTGGATGTCCATCTTTCTAAAGATATGGGTAAGAAAGGTTTTGTCAGTAAAAGTTACAGGACGCCCACCCACTCAAATAGCTTTCTGCATTTTGACAGCTGCCATCCTACTCACCAGAAAAAAGGTATAGTCAAAGCACAACTTGTCCACTTCACTAGAATGACTTCTGAGGATACAACCTTTGCCAATGAGGCAAACATTTTAGTAGATATGTTTGTTTCCAGAGGATACCCTAGGGTTTTGGTGGAAGCAATTTCTTTAGAAATTCAACAAAAAAGAACTCCAGGTTTCTACCTTTCCCTTTTGCCTACACTTGACAATATTATGCCCCCAGTAGTTGGTGACAGGGTTATAAATACATAAATGGATCATAAGATATCTTTTATTACTACCTTTACCCCTGAGTGGTCACATATACACAATATTTTGGGGACTTATTGGCATATTTTCAGTGTTTTCAGTGAGTTTAAAGAAATATATAACAATGGTGTTAGGATGGTTTATAAAAGGGGAAGATGTTTTAAAGAAATATTAGAAGTTGTAGGTTGTATTAGCAACTTACCCACTTTTAGAAAGAAAGGTACTCAAAGATGTGGGTTTTGCAAGTATTGTAAATATTGGATTGAACTGGACAAGGTGTTTGTGAACAGGACTTGTATTGAAACCCATTTTCACTGTAATTGTAACACCAAGGCTATTGTTTACCTTGCCCTTTGCAAATTTTGCAACTGTTTTTACGTGGGGAAGATGCAGAGAAAGTTTAAAGAGTGGGTGCATGAACATATTTCTGACATTAGGAAGGGTAACAACAAAAATGCTTTGGCAAAACATGTTTCTGAAAATCCTAACCATGAATTTGCTTTCATTGGAATTGATCATGTGCCTAGAGATGTTAGGGGCGGCCCATGGAAGGATATATTGAACTTAAAGAGCTTAAGTGGCAAATTAAGTTAAATGCATGTGTTTTCTCAGGGCTAAATGATTGTATGTCTACTGCCAGTGTTTTGAAACTACGTTTTTATTGTATTTAACTTCTAAATATTCAAACATTGAAACAGGTTCATATATGTTTTTGTTTGAAATGTTAATTTTTAGTGTTTGGTATGTTAATTGACTTGGTCACATGATTAATTGGAGGGTTATTTAAATGGGGGAACCTGTTTTATTATTTATCTCTGAAGAAGTCTTTGGATATACTCTGACAAAAGCGCAAAGGTTTTTATTAAATCTGTTTTTCTGAAACTCGGTGGTGCCTTGTTCCTTTTTCTTGTGTAAGCCTTCATACAACCCAACAGCCTATTCATAGGAGACTTGATTGTGAGACACACTGATGCACCACTCACTAGGCTGATCAAGGAGGAGGTCATGGTCAGTTGCCTTTTGGGGGTCAGGATTTGCCATGTAACACACACACACACACTTAAGTACATGTATATCACGGTCACAGTACATGTGGGTGTAAATGACCTGAGACGTACCTCTCTTGACTATAGGAAGAGAGACATGATAGAGCTCTCAGAAAATTTGTACAAGGCAGGTATGAACCTAGCTCTGTGCATCATTTTATGTTCACTTGGAATGATGCCACAATATGAACAAAAGATGATTGATGTCAACAATTGGCTTAGCTGCCAATGTCATTTAAGGGGGGAGGTACAATATATATCTGCCTGGGAGGATATAGTAGACAGTCCAAACTGCTTTGACAGGGATTGCCTGTATCTGTCCCCCTATGGCTTTCATATATTGGCAAAAACCTGATCCATCACTATAATGTCTTTTTCAGGCAAATGCAGTCTTTAAAAGCTTCCAACATAGCAAAACAAAATTCATATAACATGGAGATATTGCTTCTTAATGCTAGAAGCCTTAATAAAAGATACAGTCTCTACAGGCACTCCTAACCCTATAATATACAAATATATATTCATTGTCATGGAGACTTGGGTCAAGAATATTGAAAACATCCATCAGTGCAAGGTTTCAATGCCTACCATGCATTCAGACCCACCACTCTAAATGAAGGCTGTAAAAGTGGTGGGGTCTCTATATTTGTAAAACAAAATTTCACCTCCAGAATCATTAGGTAGGATAATGACCTGGAACTCCTCCATGTCCAATTTACCATTAACAAAACCTCATATCAAATTGTAGCTAATCATAGGCCCCCCTCTATGTCCCCATTAGCCAATACATCCTACCTAACTAGTTTGGAAGCCCTAAGCATTCAACCAAACATTATTTTCAACTTCAACTACTCCTCCACCAGCTGAGAAACTCATACATCCCCAAACATGGTTGCCCAGATGTTTTTGGACTTCATAAATACAAACTCATTGGGCCTGTACTAGGAGAGACAAAATCCCGGACTTAGTTCTTACCAATATGAGACAGTTTTATTCCTTACCAGTTGTAACATTCTCTCTAGTCAAAGCAGACCATAATTCAGTCACATTCACCATAAGACTAAAGCTAGAAGCACCTTCATGTAGCACAGTATTCAAAGATTATGCTAAATGGTGATCTACTAAAACTGAGTGATGACCTGGCAAAATTCAACATTCCCTTCCACCTAGATGACCCCTTTACAAATGCAAAATCCTTCACCAACAAATTCTATGCACATGTAAATAACTGCATAGAAGTGTCTGTCTCCCTTTGAAATAAATATATCATCAAATTAAAAAAATAAACCCCTATGGTGAAACAGGCAATACAATAAAAGGAAAAAGGTCATTGCATGTAAAAATAAATGTAACATATCAAATGCCAAAAAGAATCTCACCAAACTTAATAGGGCACTCTAGTCCCCAAATCTACCAAAGCAAGATATAGGGTAAAAAAATAGCCACCCAGATAAAAGCTAATTACAAAGCCTTCTTATTTTATGTATTTTATTTTATTTTATTTTATTTAATGTCTGTTTACTGGGAAAGTCAGACTGGGACAGAGCCTATTTTCAGCAGAGGCCCAGGGAGAAACGCTATAGACAAATGTCTTTCTTTAACTATGTTAGAAACCTCTGAAATAGCGCTCAAAACTGTGTAGAATTGATATTAAATAAAATCACATATTCTAATTCTGAGGACATAGTTAATCTTCTAACAGATAAATTTAGCTCTAACTTTACTCCCCTTCCCCACACAGTGCCAGATCACATAATAGCATCTACAAACACACACACACACACACACACACACACACACACACACACACACACACACACACACACACACACACACACACACACACACATCTCAAACAAGTCCTCAAAGTAATATCCAAGGTCAGGAACACTGCTTCTGTGGGGCCTGATGACATACCAGGATACCTATTGGTCAGCCTGAAACAGAGATAGAGGCTCTTCAATATCAGCCTCCAATCAGGGTTTATAGTGAATGAGTGCAGGACTGCAACAGTCATCCCCCTGCACAAAGGCAGGGCATCAACACACCCAGGTAAATACAAACCTATAATCCTGACTAGCCTGATCTGTAAAGCTATGGAAAGGTTCATTACAGAATTCATAAATAAGGAAGTAGGCAGCCTACAAATTCTCAGACTGAGCCAGTTTGGTTTTCTTAAGCTTAGATCCTGCCTGCTTAATCTGGTCGACTCCTTTGAAAAGGTTACCAAAGGACCGCATGAGGGAAAGTATGTACATACCACTTGTCTAGACCGTGCAAAGGAGTTTGACACCATTTCCCACTCATGCATAGTTGATAAACCCATCCAATTAAAGGTAAATCCCTATGAAACTTATTGGATAACAAACTGTCTCACAAACAGAACCCAAATAATTAGGATGGGCGGATATACCTCCTCCCAAAGACCTGTTACTAGGGGTATACCTCACAGTTCCGTCCTTGGGCAACTCTTCTATGGCATTTTCTTCTCAGAAATCAAAGCTAATGTTAAGGTCTTATGGATGACCAAGTTTGCAGATGACAGTAAACTTGGTGCCATTATAAACTCTTCAGAAGATACCATGATTTTTCAGGAAGGCCTTTCCCAAACAAATAGCTGGTGTCAAAGTCACAACCTAAAACTAAACACCAAAATATGTATAATTGTATTCTTTAGCTAGCATGTCATTCCCTGCAACTATCCCCTGAAATTTGACCTAGAAGTGAGGAATCTGTGAACAGATGAGGACAATGAGCTGTGATTCAATCATGTATCCACTTGTGAGGAAGTCCTTTTTCATTGCACAACTTATTAGTAGAGGTATGGCATCCATGTCCAAGGAGGTAATTATGTTGTTGTATTCTGCATTAATTAGGCAGATCATTAGGTATAATGCCTCACTTCTGTATGTACCTGTCCAAACACCTGACGCAATATAAGTGGGCACAATGCTTTCACTTTAAAAAAAAAATCAAAGGCCTTAACCACAAAAATTACACTGATTGTCTCAAAGCCATGTCCCTCTTTTCAGTATCTTACAGGTTACCGAGGGACAATCTTTACCTCACATACAGAGCCTCCACTGACCCATTCCTTTCAGATCTATTACACATCTGTAAGTCCACAAGTAGAAGAAACACCCACTCAAGAGACCTCAATCTCTTCTGCAACATAAATAGAAAATGCTGGAGGATAGATACATCTCACAGAGAATACCACTTCTCTGCAATTGTTTTCCTCTCCATGTAAAGCAAAGTAAATCTCTTACTCTACTCATGCATAATCTAGAAGAGTAGATGGGAAACTGAAAATTCACCCCTGGATTGGCACCTTTATCTCTTATGGACAGGATTAACATATAAATGTCTGCCTGTCCCTGGATTGTTCTTACTAATAATAACAGAAGAGGCTCTGGGTTAATTGTACTAAAAATAATACAGCTAGAAGCATATTGGAAATGCATGACTAGTCCTGAAGATCCTCATGGATCTTTAGCCTAGTAAGTAGTTATGAACCTATGAACATAAAGTATTGGGGGAAGCCCCAGTCAATGCCCACAACTCCAATAAAGGCTGATGGAAAAGAAATGGATAATAACAGTAAACCCGAATCAGTGCCACATGTGTCAACATTTAATGGAATTATTTTGAAAGAGGCTACTTCAGGAAAGGGAATAGCTGGTTGCAGTAAGCTAAAATCTGAACCACATTTGTCAAAAGATACTAAACTTCCTATGGAAGGGTAACTGGGAAGGATCACAACGACAAAATTACAAATTACATACATTTCAGGTCTTACCTTTTAAAACATGAGAGAGATAGCTAAGGAGGTTTCTGACTCCCAAAGACTGGGATATTATCAAGAGCAGATTGAAATTATTAATTAGGACAAGGGTTTATTGTATGGAGAACAGATACTTGAAGGGATCTAGACAGAAAAATGATGCAGCATTTAGCAATCCCAAGATCTTATCATTGGACGGTTCTGTCCAGTAGCCCATGACATTCCTTTGTTAGATTACTTAGACAGAAAATGTTCAAAAGGAAGCTTATGCATTTTCTTTTGCCAGGTATTGCATAAGATGTGACAGGGCACTGTAAGACATGTGGCCAGTGCAAAAACGTTGGCAAGACAACAGACTAAACCAAAACTGCTTTGGTGCTTTTGCCTGATACTGAAGAACCACTTTAGAGCATATCCATGGATATTGTGAGACCTGTTAGGACCACAGGAACCACAGTCACCACCCGTGGTTTTACATCCTGAGACTTTGTCTTGCTGCATTCATTTAATTGAACACATCAACATCTAAAGTGAAATTATTTTCAATTTTTGAGTAAATCTTTATTGTGAAGAGCAGGGATCCTTTATTATACTGCAACACAGCATGAGCAAACCAGTAAAGACTCTCATGCTTTGGCCAGTGACATGTTGTATTTATCAATATAACTGTATACATTTAAGGAAAGTCTGAAAATAAAATAAAACAAATTATACTGTAAACCTTCCCAGTTCCTTGAGATAACAAATGTGAGATGTAAATGAATACCACAGCTGCAAGACTTGAACTGACAAATTTGATACATCAGGAAAAGAGTGGGGGAAGGTCTGACAACTTTTTAACCCCCCACCCCCACCCCCTTTGAGTACTTATTAAAATCCTGCCATTCATCTATCTTGTTTTGAAGAACATTCAAATCTACAAAGCAGCCTTAGGTAACACAATTCAGTGTCATTTTGTGAAAATGTTAAGAAGTTATTGATACACAGCATTTTTACAAATCTAAGTGAAGAAAAACATGCTTATATCCAGGATGAGTCATATGAAGGGGACAAAGTGTGCCATATTACGAATACAAAATCCGGGAAAAGCAAAGCTGAGCCAGTATGGCAGTTCCTGTGACTCATTTTTGTGTATAAGAAATCAAACTATAACGCAAATACTGAAGATTAATTTGGTGTATTAGTATAACACAGACGATCACAAGTATGAAAAAAATATTTTTGGAGTTTCACAGCTGACTTTTCCTTAACACATTAACTCTTCTGAGCTTTGGAATGTGACACTTCCAGTAGCCTACACATTTTTATATTCCAGATAATTTTTCTGAAAAATTAAGTTAAAAAGAATGAGCTTTGTAAATGTGATTAAACGTGTCTAAACAGCAATATTAAAAAGGTATAAACAGCAATGTCATCAGTAAAATGTCTTCTTTACAGTGATAATAGTCAACAAATTCACAGTCTTTGCATCAGTACTGTATTATAATGTAAAATCGAAAAAATAGCTGGTCAGGCAGAAGTGTAGAACAAACAGGAACTTTAATAAAACTTTACATACTGAATAAAATCAATAAAACAATAAAAAACAGGATAAGCACTTTCGTATACACCTTCGTACTTCTTCAGATCCATAGAATACTGCATCCACAGTGAGTTTTTATATGCACAGTCTAGTGTTTCAAGTCACGTGATTTCAATAAAGGCCTAATTGGAATAACTCCATTTAACCCTTTATCTTCATTGTCTCTAAGCAAATGCATCCATTTTATTTCAATACATTCTGTCTTAGTTTTTACATCACCACCCTCAAGCCTGGTATATACATATCCAAAACTATAAACCTAAACCAGTGTTCACACCCTGCTGACATAACATGTTTTGATAAAGCATTCCTCACATCTTGCTTGCTAATAGCATAAACATGCTCGCTAATCCTATCTCTTAAACAGCGGTTGGTCTTCCCAACGTAAAAACTTTGACAAACTAGACATGACGCACAATAGATTATATTCTTACTACTACAGCCAGCATGTAATCTAATGCTAAACACCTGTCCTGTATCTGGGTGTACAAACTGGTCATCTGAATCCACATATCTACATGCACTACAATGATGGCATGGGAACGTCCCTATCTTTTTTATTGTTTTATTGATTTTATTCAGTGTGTAAAGTTTTATTAAAGTTCCTGTTTGTTCTACACTTCTGCCTGACCAGCTATTTTTTCGATTTTACATTTGGTTTTTGGTCTTTTGCTGGTTGCTGTTTTTGTTTTGGACTGTATTATAATGCACACAAACTTAGAATTATATTTTTCTCTAAATTCTCACAAATAACTTTTCATATCCTGGAAACTGTATAACCTAGACATTTAGTGTCAGAGCATTGTGTGTTCAGGCCAACTTGAGCTTTCACATGACAGCAAGACATTCTTTCTGAATACTTGTTCATTGACCCATTTACAGAAACACAGAAAATGCTTATTTATATTGTTAACAATATAAATGACACTGAATATCCCTCAAGATGTGCAACTTTCAGTGCAAAAATCAAAGGCAGCTTTCTTCGACATCATTTAATATTTCAAATGATGTAATAGTTTATAAATAATTTGGGGGTGGACATATTAATGTATTCATGGAAATATTGTTTATCTTCATAATTACTAGCAAATAACCAGCAATATCACCAGTATAATGTACTACACATAGACGGTGACAGTGTAGTTTTCTTTCTGACACCATGGCATTTCACACCATGCCCCTCAATAACCCTAAGTCAAGTAAATATTAGTCAGATACTTGCTCCACCTACCTGCACCAAAGCTTCACCTTTTCGGGGCATATGTATATGCTTCTGTGTGACTATTTAATAGATTCCTACAATCTACACAGAACCTGGTGTTAACCAGCCTTTTTTGGCACCAGCACTACTGGCGAGACCCAGGGGCTTTTGAAATCCTGGATTTTCACCAGATCCAACATCTTCTGCATTTCCTCTTGTGTGATTTACTTGACTTGCTCCAGAACCCTGTGAGGCTTTATGACTGGCTGTTGGGTCCCTACGTACACATGGTGCTGTACCATTTGGGTATAATACGGCTTAACAGTGAACATGTCACCAAACTCTTGTAGTAGTGCTTGGATTTCCTGAACCTGCTGTGGAAGTGTTTTGCTACTCATTGAAGTATTAGACCAAGCCTCACTGAGAAGGTCTACGCTATAAGATTTCACCCCTTCGATTTCTCCCCGTTACTCACTGCATATATTGAATACAAGTGTCTATCATGAGAGGTCTTTGTCATGTTAACATGGAAATGTTTGTGTCTTTGCATCCTGCCTTTTTAATCTGCACATAATTAACATCACTCCCTTTTCTCACAATAGGGAAATGACAATTCTATGGTAGGTGCAGCTTATCTTGTTGAACAGGAAAAAGCACCCTTACTTTTTGTCTCACTGTATATTCTGTGGCTCTAGTTTTCCAGCAACACCAGACCTTCTGCTGCAGTTTCATTAGTGCAGGGTACTCCCGTGCCGACCCCATGAATCCCTAAGCCCATTCCTGAAATTCAGCACATACTCCACAATAGACTACTTCTAGGAATCACATTTACCCCCACTCACCATTAATTAGTTCTGAGGGCTCCCACACCCTGAGACCATAAAGTAGTTCAAATGGTAAAAAAGGGAATTTTGGGGGTACATCTAACTATGCGAGAATTAGGTAGGGTGGGTACTTGACCCACATCCCCTTAAACTGGTATGAAAATGCTTTCAGCATGGTCTTAAAATTAGAGTTAAACTTCTCCACCAGACCATTTGTTTGTGGATGGTGGGAGATAGTTTTTAACTGTCTGGTGCTTCCACAAACAGATCAGGAAGTCTGACATGAAGTTAATCCCTCTGCTTGTCACTGTTTATTAGGGAAAATCCACCCTGATGAAAATTTCTGACAGAGCATTTGCCACCCTTTCTGCCTCAGTAGAGGACATACCACTAACTCAGGGTACCTAGAAGCACCCTCACATTCCCATTTATAAAGCAGCATGTTTTGAACATCCAGGTACAAGGACACAGGCCAGGTGTGTGCTTTTATTAAACAACTTCATAAAATTTAAATTTATACTTAACTCTAGCACAACAGATGAACTTGATCTAAACTCATAGCAAGCACTAATAAACCTTAGCACTAGACCCCCTATAGAGAAGGGCAAGGCTCTCTATTCGACCTTACCAGCCAATCAGTAAAACAGTTCACTGTACCTATCCAGGCATGTCCAAAGGGCAGTTTCAGGTGTACTCTCTGGTCCAACTGGTGAATCTGGGCATTTTGAGGCAGTGTTACAACTGCCTCATGTACACAGACAACCCTCTCCTCCTACCACCAAACACTAATACATGCAAGAGATGCAATTATACAGCCAAACTGGAGGCTAAGCTCTCTCAACCCAAGACTGGATCGGACAGTCAAGAGGAGAAGGGAACTAATTGCATCACACCACCAGTCTCACATAGACCTATGAAATCAGCACTGGCAAAAAACACACAAATACACAAAAACATCCTCGGAGGCTCTTAATAAAAATCAGCAAAAGCAACAGGGACCTCCAAAGCAGACACCCAAGCATCCTCCACCCCCCAACACAAACCATGAAACACATACTTCACAAAACCAGTGTGCCACGCAATCACAGCCCTTAAGGCAAAATAACATATCCAACACACTAGTAATAGGTGACTCTATATAGTCAGGCACACTGACGTCCCACTCACTAGGCTGAATAAGGAGAAGGTTACTGTTAGCTGCCTGTCAGGTGCCAGGATCCGCTGCATAACAACACAAGCACTCAGGTCACTCCAGAACAAGTACAAATACGACTCTGTCATTGTCCATGTTGGTGTGAATGACCTGAGCCGTACCTCCCTGGACTACATGAAAAGAGACATGGAAGAGCTCTCTGATCACATAGCCCAGTCCAGTATGACCCTGACCGTGAGTAGTATCCTGCTCTCACCAAGAATGATACCATGGTATAAAGAAAAAATTATCAATTTCAACAATTGGCTAAGCTTCTGGTGTCATTCAAAGGGGATCCAGTGTCAGTCAGCCTGGGAAGACATGCTCGACAAGCCACACTGCTTCACTAGAGATGGCTTGCACCTGTCACCCTTAGGCTTTTGAATACTGGCCAAGGCTCTTGCCACCCCTATAGTGCCTTTTTTAGGCAAGGCTCAAAAGACAAACCCACCGCCGTAAATAGCACAAGTAACAAAAAACTGAGGGTAATGCTGCTCAGTGCCAGAAGTCTAAATCTCAAAATGCACGCACTCCTCAGTATGGAGAAAATCAATATATGTGCAGTAACAGAAACCTGGTTTAAGGCTCCAGAGAGCACCCCAGCACTACCAGGCTACAACTCATATCATACATTTCGGCCAAAAACCCCAGACCAAAATACAAAAGGTGGGGGCGTATCCATAGTCATCAAGGATACTCACACCTCCAGGTTAGTGGCACAGCACGATGCTTCAGAGATCATCCACGCACAACTAACAATGGGCAAAACTGCAATTCAAATTGTAGCTTGCTACAGATCACCCACCATGTCCCTGGATCCCCATTCCGCATTTCTGGAAACACTGGGAAATATAAAGGTCCTACCAAACACTCTGATATTGGGTGATTTCAATTACCCAAACATTAACTGGGAGAACTACTCAAGCACTAACTCCCTTGCCCAACATTTCCTAGAATTTATAAACTCAAACACCCTGGATCAACTGGTCAATACCCCCACTGGAGGGGACAACATATTGGACATGGTCATCACCAACATGGGCGACCGGTGTTCCACACCTGAGGTCAACCCCTCGCTGGTTAGATCTGACCATAAACTAATCACTCTGGATATCCGCATTCTGCCCCCACCCCCGGTCAAAGAAACCACCATGAAAAATTTTTCAAAAGCAAACTTCACATTACTTAAGACTGAGGTGGAAAGTTTCAAAGCCCCCATGCTAAACGATAGCGCTGCCCAAGCTGCAAAATCTTTTACTAATGCACTCTACGGGCACCTACAAGAATGCATGGCTCCTGCTATCCCATGCAAAACCAAGACTCACTCCTCTAAGAAAAGGAAACCAGTCTGGTGGACCCCTGCCATAAACAAGCTATACAATAGAAGGAGGAAACTAGTACAGAAAAGAGAAAAATCCCAAGAAAGGAAGACATCCCTGATCAGTATCAGCAAGAAACTACGTTCCCTCATAAAATCATCCAAGGCTAGCTTCGAAAGAAAAATTGCCAAGGACTCCAAAGATAACCACAACTCATTATTTAGCTATGTCAAGAATCTAAGTGGCAGTTCTCAGATCTGCTAGCAGTTAGCGCAGAATGGCACAAAATACACTGACACGACTGATATTGCCAACATCTTGGCAGACAGGTTCAGTGCAAACTTCACCCCTTTCTCACCCCCAAAAGGGCCCATAACCATACCAGAAGAATATAGTGCACCTGAAATCACAGACACTCAGGTTAAAACAGCCCTCTCCAAAGCCAAAAACACAGCATCAATAAGACCAGACAGTGTCCCAGGCTGCGTCCTACCTGAGCTCAAAGATGAACTAACCCCTCACCTAAACACACTGTTTAAACTCAGCCTCTCCCACAGGCTATGTGCCCAGAGAGTGGCACACAGCAATGGTTATGCCGCTCCACAAAGGTAGAGCCACAACAGACCCTGGGAACTATCGCCCTATAAGCCTGACTAGCTTCGTCTGCAAGGCTATGGAGCGCATCATCGTGGATCTCATTAACAGAGACATTGGGAACCTCCAAACACTGGACCCTACCCAGTTCAGCTTTGTTAAGGACAGATCACGCCTCCTAAACCTGGTGGACTTCTTTGAGACAGTTACCAAGGCTATAGATGAGGGAAAGGTGGTCCACACAGCCTATCTAGACCTCGCAAAGGCCTTCAAGACCATTCCCCATTCTGGTATTATAGACAAGCTCACCAGCCTGAGCATAAACCCCCACATCACGAGATGGGTTGCCAACTGGCTCATGGACAGAACCCACATGATAAAAGAGTTGTGGGAGCTAGGTCTGACTCTAAACTGGTTACAAGTGGCACTCCCCAGAGCTCAGTCCTAGGACCCCTCCTGTTTGGTATATACTTCTCAAAGGTACAAGCAAGCACAGGAGGTCTATGGCTGATCAAGTTCGCAGACGACTGCAAACTAGGGGCTATAATTGACTCTCCAGCTGACACAGACATCCTGCAAAAGGGTCTCACTGAGACAGATACCTGGTGTCAAAACCATGGCCTCAAGCTAAATGCCAAAAAGTGCATAGTCATCCCCTTTGGAAAAAACAAAGTATCCACAAACTACCACATAGGTGGTAGCCCCCTAAATACGGAAGACGAAATAAGGGATCTGGGGACCCAAGTAGATAGTAATCTCTCCTTTGATAATCACATTGCAAAAGTGGTTAGAAAATCCTTCTATGTGGCCCACCTAATCACAAAAGGGTTTGCATCCAGATCAAAAGAGGTCATTGTGCCTATCTACGCATCACACATCCGACCCATGATAGAGTACAATGCCCCATTTGGGATGTACCCTACAAGACACCTGCAACAGCTGGAAAGACCACAGAAGTACATCACCAAGAGGATCACTGGCCTCAAACAGATGCCCTATGCAGCTCGACCGAAGAAACTCCAGCTGTACTCTGGTGCATACCGCCTACTCAAAGGTGATCTATGCCTGACATACAAGGCCATGTCCAACCCAGAATTGATTGACTATGATAAAGATATTGATAGGTTCATACCCTTTATGTATTTATTCTTATACTTAGTAGATAATATTTACTGAATATGCAATGCTGCTATTAATTTTAAACTCACACAGATGTTAGTTGGTTGAAGGAAGGTAAGCAATGACAGCAGGTAAATGATTTATCTGCATACCATAAAATTGTTGTAAACCACTTCCTGCTATAATGTTGTTTTAGTGTTATGTCTTGCCCATTGGGATAATATATATGTTCTTCAGTAAATAGTATTAGATAAAGTGTTTTAGCCACTAAATAAGCCCTGGTATGCATCTTCCATTGAAGAATCTAGAATGAAATAACTAATTGTTTAATTGTTTAATTGTTTGATTGATTTTATTATATTGATTGTTTTAATTAATTGAATTGAATTTGCATAAAAAGGCATTAGGAACTCTGTGTAATAGACCTGAAGAAGCGTGCCTTTTGGATGCACGCGAAAGCGCTTATCTCCATTTTTACAATAAAGAACTGGATTTTACTCGTGGTGGTTTGACTCCTATTTCTCTACTGTGACATTGCAAAAGTGGTTAGAAAATCCTTCTATGTGGTCCACCTAATCACAAAAGGGTTTGCATCCAGATCAAAAGAGGTCATTGTGCCCATCTACGCATCACACATCCGACCCATGATAGAGTACAATGCCCCATTTGGGATGTACCCTACAAGACACCTGCAACAGCTGGAAAGACCACAGAAGTACATCACCAAGAGGATCACTGGCCTCAAACAGATGCCCTGTGCAGCTCGACTGAAGAAACTCCAGCTAAACCACAAAATCAGTGTGCAAAGCAGTCACTGCCCTTAAGGCCAAATACAACACCAAACATACTTGTCATAGGTGACTCCATAGTCAGACACACTGACGTCCCACTCACCAGGCTGAACAAGGAGAGAGTCACAGTAAGCTGCCTATCGGGCGCTAGAATCCGCCACATAACACAAGCACTCGGGTCACTCCACAGCAAGTACAAATATGACACAGTCATTGTCCATGCTGGTGTGAACAACCTGAGACGTACCTCCCTGGACTACATGAAAAGAGACATAGAGGAGCTCTCTGATTATGTAGCCCAGGCAGGTATGACCCTGACCCTGAGCAGTATCCTTCCTTCACCAAGAATGATGCCACAACATAGAGACAAGATGATCAGCTTTAACAATTGGCTTAATTTCTGGTGTCATTCAAAGGGGATCCAGTGTCTGTCTGCCTGGGATGACATGCTTGACAAGCCACGCTGCTTCCCAAGGGACGGCTTGCACCTGTCACCCTGGGATTCCGGATATTGGCTAAGGCTCTTGCCACCCCCATAGTGCCTTTTTTAGGCAAGGCTCAAATTCTAAACCTACCACCCTAGAAAACAAAAATGGGAAGAAACTAAGGGTAATGCTGCTCAATGCCAGAAGTCTAAATCTCAAAATGCACGCTCTCGAGGCCCTTCTCAGTATGGAGAACATCGATGTCTGTGCTGTGACTGAAACCTGGTTCAAGGCTCCTGAGAGCACCTCGGCACTATCAGGTTTTACCTCATATCATGCGTTCTGGCCCAAAAACCCGGACCACACCACAAAAGGAGGGGGTGTATCCATATTCATCAAGGATACCCACACCTCCAGGTTGGTGGCAACGCACGAAGCATCGGAAACCATTCAGGTGCAATTAACCATAGGCAAAACTGCTCTACAATTTGTAGCATGCTACAGGCCACCCTCTCAAACTCAGGAACCCCACACAGCCTTCCTGAAGACACTGGAGGGTATAAATGTATCTCCAAACACCATTATATTGGGTGACTTCAACTACCCGAATATAGACTGGGAACATTACTCAAGCCCCAACTTTCTAGCCCAAAGGTTCCTGGAGTTCATAAATTCAAATGCCATGGAACAACTAGTCACCGTTCCCACAAGAGGAGAAAATATACTAGATCTCATCATCACAAACATGGGGACAAAATGCTCCACACTGGAAGTATATCCCTCATTGGTGAGATCAGATCACAAACTTATCTCACTGGAAATCCACATCCCGCCCCTACCCCAAACAAAAAGACCACAGTGAAGAACTTCTCTAAAGCAAACTTCACACTACTCAAGACTGGTGTGGTATCCTTCAAGGCCCCCGAGCCAGTGGAAACCACAACCCAAGCTGCGGAAGCCCTTACAAATGCCTTCTACGAACACCTCCAGGACTGCATGGATCAGGCAATCCCTAATAAAACCAAGACTCTTTCCACCAAGGGCAAACGTCCAGTCTGGTGGACCCGAGCCATAAACAAACTTTACAATAAGAGGAGAAAGCTGTTACATGATAGAGCAAAATCCATAAAAGAGAAGACACCCTTGATCATTATTAGTAAAAAAATACGAGCACTCATAAAATCATCCAAGGCCAAATTTGAGAGAAAAATTGCAATAGATTCAAAAGACAATCATAAGGCCTTCTTCAGCTATGTTAGAAACCTGGGTGGAAACTCCCAGATATGCGCAGAATTAGTCCAAAATGATACAAAAATCACTGAACCCACAGACATTGCCAACGTACTGGCAGACAGGTTCAGTGCAAACTTCACCCCCCCCCAAAAGGAGAGATAACTATCCCAGCGGAGTGTAGCCTCCCAGACATCTCTAATGCGCAGGTGAAAGCTGCTCTCTCTAAAGCTAAAAACACAGCATCAATGGGACCGGATGGTGTCCCAGGCTGTGTGCTACACGAACTCAATGAGGAACTAAACCCACATATAAGGCAGCTGTTTAATCTTAGCCTTACCACAGGACACGTGCCCAAGGAGTGGCGTACGGCAACTGTGGTCCCACTCCACAAAGGCGGTACCTCTACGGACCCTGGAAATTACCGCCCCATAAGCTTAACAAGCCTGGTCTGCAAAGCTATGGAGAGGATCATAATGGAACTCATAAACAAAGACATAGGGGACTTGCAGACATTGGACCCGGCCCAGTTTGGCTTTGTCAAGGGCAGATCATGCCTTTTGAACTTGGTCAACTTCTTCGAAACAGTCACCAAGGCCATTGATGAGGGAAAGGCAGTCCATACAGCCTACCTTGACCTTGCAAAGCTTTTGACACAATACCCCACTCGGGTATTATAGAGAAACTTACCAGCTTAAATGTAAACCCATATGTCACAAGATGGGTTGCAAACTGGCTAAAGGACAGAACCCACAGGGTTAGAGTTGCTGGCGCCATGTCAGACTCCAAGCCGGTCACAAGTGGGGTCCCACAGGGCTCAGTCCTTGGCCCCCTGTTGTTCGGCATCTACTTCTCAGAAGTACAGGCAAACATAGGAGGACTATGGCTGACAAAGTTTGCAGATGACTGCAAACTGGGCCATAGTGGAAAGTACATCGGACACAGATATCCTTCAGAGGATCTCACGGAAACTGATAACTGGTGCCAGAGCCATGGCCTGAAGTTAAATGCCAAAAAATGTATAGTCATACCCTTCAGGAAAAACAAGGTAACCCCAAGCTACCATATAGGTGGCAATCCATTAAGCACAGAAGCGGTTATCAGGGACCTGGGGACCCAGGTTGACAGTGGCCTTTCTTTTGACACTCACATTGCTAAAGTGGTTAGAAAGACCTTCTACATTGCCCACCTGATCATGAAGGGATTCACATCCAGATCAAGTGAGATCATTGTTCCCCTGTACTCTTCACTTATCAGACCAATGATCGAGTACAATGCCCCATTCGGGATGTATCTCACCCGACACCTGCAGCAATTGGAGAGACCCCAAAAGTTCCTCACCAAAAGGATAAAGGGACTCCAAAATCTGTCATATGCTGCCAGACTGAAGAAACTCCAGCTCTATTCAGTCGCATACCGCCTGCTCAGAGGTGACCTGTGCCTGACATACAAGGCCATGTCCTACCCGGAATTAATGGACATGCTCCACCTCAAAAAATCCAAATCTACCAGATCCACTAGAGCAAGCGACTTAAACCTTAGCACGGATATAAATAGGACATGCTGGAGGGATAGATTTGTCACCCAGAGACTCCCTATGCTGTGGAATAGAATCCCAGTCCATGTGAGGCAGAGCACCTCGCTGGCTCTGTTCAAGAGAAATCTTGACTGGTGGATGGGAGATCGTAGGTTTACCCCGGGAATCATCTCCGTGTCACTGCTGGACAGAGGCACAACAAACTAATGGGCACAGTATTTTTTAACATAAGGGGTGGCGTAAGCCAAAAAACTTTAGGCTAGGCCTATAAATGCCTTAGGGCAGATAGCCTAGTATAAACCTATGAACCTATGAACCTATACTCTGGTGCATACCGCCTACTCAAAGGTGATCTATGCCTGACATACAAGGCCATGTCCAACCCAGAATTGATGGACTTGCTCCACCTAAAGAAAACCATATCCCCTCAAGCCACACGCTCTAGGGATCTAAACCTCACCACAACAATAAATAGGACATGCTGGAGGGATAGATTCCTGTCCCAGAGACTTCCCATGCTTTGGAACAAGATTCCAGTCTACATTAGGCAGAGCTCCTCGCTAACACTCTTTAAAAGAAACCTTGACGAGTGGATGGGAAACAGAAACTTTACCCCGGGGATCACTTCAATTGCTCTGCTGGACAGAGGCACAGGGAACTAATCTAAGGGGGCAGAGAAAGCCAACACAGGCTAGGCTTATAAATGCCTTCGGGCAGATAGCCTAGTACCTACCTATGAACATATAAGTGAATTATTCATGACCTATTCATGCCTAGAAAAGTGTTCTTACAATTGCTATAATTTATAATCCACCTACGGTCTCACTCTCTGCCTTCAAGGACATTATAGACATAATTTCCTCAATTTCCCAAAACAGTAATGGCATTCTTCCTTTATGTGACTTTAATGTAAACTTTCTTGGCCCATTCCAGCATGAACTTAATGGCTACCCCTTTAATCAATATATTTTTCAACTAAAAATGAGCCTGCAGTCCTAACATAACTACCAAAAATTACACCCTGTTTTAAAATTAAAAACTAAATAATAATAATAATAATAATAATCACACCCTGCTTGACCTTCTTATCATAAACCAGCCTAGTAGAATTCATTCTACCCACATCTGTCCTGTCTGCATTAGTGACCATTATGCCATCACATTCACTTCTTTACAGGAAAAGCTTAAAGTATCCCATTCTTTACAACATATACTACCAATTATTTCTAATAATATAAACATTCTATGCAATGCCATAATTCCATTAACTGGTCAAAGTTTTATCAAACTTTATCTGTAATTACAGCTACAGCTTTCTTAATCTCTGTCCTACCACACCTTCAAAATCAATGTTGCCCGCATTTAAAATGCTTCTGTAAAGCAAACCATCTATTTTGGGTGACACCTCAAATATCGCTCTTCTTAGACAAAAATAAATTGCTTGGGCCATTTGGAAACATACCTAGTCCCCTACAGACCATAATTCTGGTATTACTTATACAGTCAAGCAAAAACACCGCTGGAAAACTAAAAACTATTTATATACATAGTTCATTTTGAAAAAAAAAATGTTCTTAAAGGCTGTTTGAAAGCAAATAGTGTCCTGCATTCACTCGCCTCATATAATTTTTCAAACTAAATTTTGAGTTCTATACACTCTAACATCACTACTTCTCTACTTGCCTTCCCCCACCCCTATTCATACCTTGTTTACCTCATTTTTATTAAAAAAGGATTTCTTCTAAAGAAATTTGCAGGCTGATTGAATCTCTTCCAAACCATTATTCTGTGGGCTCTGATGGCCTTTACTCTTGGTTTATTAAGTCATGTGGTGAAGAAATAGCACCCACCCCCGATACATCAGTACTTTAATGCATGTCTTAAAACATATACCTTCCCTAATCTGTAGAAAAAGTTCACCATTCTCATTTCTAACTACTGTAAGCCTGTTAGCATATCTGAATATAGACTTATTTCTCTTCTTCCTCACTTTAATGAACTGCTTGAGAAAACTGTAAATGATCAGCTCACAGAATTCCTTTACAGGTACAATATCATGTCCCCCTATCACATGGATTCAAGAAAGTAAGATACACCTATAGTCTAAACAAAAAAGTACTAAGATCGATAACTGTCACTTGATGGAGTTTCTGCTTACTGACTGCACTAAAAATTTAGCAGTAGTACTTTATTGAATTCACTTAGAACTTCCAGCTTTGGATCTGCAGCTACTGAATGGTTTGCTAGCTGTCTTTCAGACAGAAGTTTCTCAGCTTAGTCTAACAATTTTCTGTCATCCGCTCAAATAGTATTACAACTGTAGCTCAAGGCTCTGGCCTAGACCAATTTTTTTTTCTCAATCTTTATGCATTTCTTTATGGAGATGACCTTGTTTTCTTTGAATCTGTCACTAACCACAAACATTTTTACATAACCTTTCAATCTACTATAAATAAATTTAATATATGGTTAACTGACAAGCAGCTTAATGGAATAATGTTTTTCAGCACTGCACAAAAACTAAAAACCTACCCATTACTTATAACAGTCAAGCCATTCAACAGGGTTTCTTGTTCATAGGATCATAGGAAGTTACTAGGCTATTTGCCCTGAGGCCCTTATAAGCCTAGCCAAGAATTTAGCCCATACATAGACAAATCAGTACCTGATGCCCCTGTCCAGCAGGGACACAGGTGGAATCCCAGGGATGTATTTTCTATTTCCCATCCAGTTATCCAGATTGAGCTTAAAAAGGGGTAAAAAGGTACTCTTGACATGGAGAGGGAGTTTATTCCATGGATGGGGGAGTCTCTGGGACACAAATCTGTCCCACCAGCAAGTCCTATTGATGTCACAGACCAGGCTGAGGTCGCATGTGCGGGTTACTCGAGTGGAGCTTGACTTGCGGATATGTAGCAGTCCCATCAAGGCGGGGTCCGAGATCGTCTTGTATGCCAGAGAGAGGTCACCTCTGAGGAGTCTGTATGAAACAGAGTAGAGGCATAGGGATTTTAGCCTATCTGTCTATGGTAGATTTTTTGAGGCCCTAGTTTCTCCTGGTGAGGAACCTCTGTGGTCTCTCCAGCTGCTGCATGTGCTTTGCGAGGTACATGCTGAATGGGGCATTGTACTCAATAATGGGCCTTATAAGGGAAGAATACAGGAATGCTATGACCTCCTTGTCCCTGGATGAGATACCCTTACTTATGAGGTGGGCCATGTAGAAAGCTTTCCGTACAATGGAAGCAACATGATGGTCAAAAGTCAGGCTGCTATCAATCTGGGTGTCCAAATCCCTCACGACTGACTGCGTGCTTAGAACATTGTTATTAATATGATAATTTGTGGGGACATCTCTCTCCCTAAAGGGGATGATGATGCATTTTTTTGTTTCAGCTTGAGGCCATGTTTCTGGCACCAGTCATTTGTTTGAGTGAGACCCTCTTGGAGGATGCCCACGTCAGTAGGGGAATTGATGACAGCTCCCAACTTGCAGGCATCTGCAAACTTGGTCAGCCATAGCCCACTGGTTTTGGCCTGTACCTCAGAAAGTATATCCCAAATAACAGAGGCCCCAAGACCGAACCCTGGGGTACACCACTCGATATGGGTCTACTGCTTGAGGTGGCTTCCCCTATTTTGACTAGGTGGGTTCTATCAGTGAGCCAGTTGGCTACCCATCTGGTAACATACGAACTGATGCCTAGTTGAGAGAGTTTATCTATTATGCCCAAGTGGGGAATAGTGTCGAAGGCTTTGGCCAGGTCAAGGTAGGTGGTGTGCACTGTCTTCCCCTCATCCATGGCTTTGGTGACTGTCTTGGAAAATTCGACCAAATTTAACAGATATGACCTCCCCTTGACGAAGCCAAACTGTGTGGGATTGAGTGTTTGGAGGTTGCCAATGTCCTAATTTATGAGGTCCATGATAATGCATTCCATGGATTTGCAGATCAGGTTAGTTAGGCTTATGGGACTATAATTTCCCGGATCAGTGGACACTCAACCTTCGTGTAAAGGGATGACAGTGACTGTCCTCCACTCAGCTGGGACAAAACTGGTGGATTCTGGTCCCTGACAGACAGCTAACTGCGACTTTCTCCTTATCCAGCCTGGTGAGAGGCACATCTGTGTGTCTCACAATGGTGTCACCTATGACTAATATGTTGGGTTTATGGTTAAGCCTTAGTGGTTGTGAGACAGAGGTGTGTGAACTATGAGTGGTATGTGGTGTGGAGGGCCATGGAGATTGCGTGTGTATTTGCCTCAGAGATTTTTGCCTCGGAGGTCTCCTTTGTTTGGGTGTGTTTTTGTTGAGGACCTCCACATATGTGGGTGTGTGTTGTGTAGGTGTGGGTGGTGTTTGAGGTGTAGTGATTGTGCTGACAACCTTCTCAGTGCCAGATATGCTGGCTTGTGAGGGAGAGAACTTGGACTCTAGGTTCCTAATGTAATTGCATCTCTCGCAAATTGTGTTCCTAGGTGGTAGTAGTAGTTGGCTATCTGTGTACATAAGGCAGTTGCTACACTGTCTCAGGATGCCCATATCAACCAGACTGGCAGGAGAAAGTGTAAGAAATTATCCAGCCATATTTTTCAGAATCTGAGAGAAAAGCCCAGGGAGAGCTAAGAGTTTAGCCTAAAGTCCAAGTGCTTAAACCAAAACTAAGTGGCTTAGAATAACACAATTTAAACAGGCTATAAACAAGCAGTAACAAATGCAAAAGAAAGGATAAAACTGAACACTTTAGAGAGAACAAGCCGCAGCAAGTTGAAGTAATGGAGAAGGAGGAGGAAACACAAATATAGAAAAAGAAGCTGAATAAAGTGTTTTTTTTTTTTTTTAGTAAAGTAGAAAGGGAGATTGGAGGAACAGAAGAAAATTCAAAGTTAAGGAACTAAGGAGTTTGACCTCCCCAAATGATCTCTGTATTGGATAGAATGAGCTAATGAGATGGGACTGGGAGTGTCCCTTATCAAATCTACAGTAGGCATGGGCAACAGCAAAAGCAACAACTATAAGAGCACAACTGGTGTGACATCTGGACAGAGGAAGGAGGACAAGGAGACCTGGTAGTGGAATGAGGAAGTACAGGAGAGTATACAGAGGAAGAGGCTGGTGAAGAAGAAGTGGGATTGTCAAAGAGATGAGGAAAGTAGACATGAGTATAAGGAGATGAGGCGCATGGCAAAGAGAGAGGTGGTGAAAGCTAAGGATAAGGCGTATGGAGAGTTGTATGAGAGATTGGACACTAAAGAGGGAGAAAAGGACCTGTACCGATTGGCTAGACAGAGGGACAGAGCTGGGAAAGATGTGCAGCAAGTAAGGGTGATAAAGGATAGTGAGGGAAAGGTACTCACAAGAGAGGAGAGTGTGTTGAGTAGATGGAAAGAGTATTTTGAGAGGCTGATGAATGAAGAGAATGAGAGAGAGAGAGAAGGTTGGATGATGTGGGGATAGTGAATCAGGAAGTGAAACAGATAAGCAAGGAGGAAGTAAGGACAGCTATGAAGAGGATGAAGAATGGAAAGGCTGTTGGCCCAGATGACATCCCAATGGAAGCATGGAGGTGCTTAGGAGAAATGGCAGTGGAATTTTTAACTAGATTATTTAATGAAATTTTGGAAAGTCAGAGGATGCCTGAGGAGTGGAGAAAAAGTGTTTTGGTACCTATCTTTAAGAATAAGGGTGATGTGCAGAGCTGCAGTAACTACAGAGGGATAAAACTATTCAGTCACAGCTTGAAGTTATGGGAGAGAGTAGTAGAAGCTAGGTTAAGAAGGGAGGTGATGATTAGTGATCAGCAGTATGGTTTCATGCCAGGAAAGAGCACTACAGATGCAATGTTTGCTCTGAGAGTGTTATTGGAGAAATACAGAGAAGGTCAGAAGGAGTTGCATTGTGTCTTTGTAGACTTGGAGAAAGCATATGACAGGGTGCCTAGAGAAGAGTTGTGGTATTGTATGAGGAAGTCGGGAATGGCAGAGAAGTATGTAAGAGTGGTACAGGATATGTACAAGGGTAGTGTGACAGTGGTGAGGACTGCAGTGGGAGTGACAGATCCGTTTAAGGTGGAGGTGGGATTACATCAAGGATCAGCTCTGAGTCCTTTCTTATTTGCAGTGGTGATGGACAGGTTGACAGATGAGATCAGACAGGAGGCCCCATGGACTATGATGTTTGCAGAAGACATTGTGATCTGTAGTGAGAGTAGGAATCAGGTTGAGGAGACTCTGGAGAGGTGGAGATATGCTCTAGAGAGCAGAGGAATGAAGGTCAGCAGGGCTAAGACAGAATATATGTGTGTAAATGAGAGGGAGGGCAGAGGAATGGTGAGGATGTAGGGAGTAGAGTTGGTAAAGGTGGATGAGTTTAAGTACTTGGGATCAACAGTTCAGAGTAATGGTGAATGTGGAAGAGAGGTGAAGAAGAGAGTACAGGCAGGGTGGAATGGGTGGAGAAGAGTGTCAGGAGTGATTTGTGACAGACGGGTACCAGTAAGAGTGAAAGGGAAAGTCTACAAGACAGTAGTGAGACCAGCTATGTTATATGGGTTGGAGACAGTGGCATTGACAAAAAGGCAGGAGTCAGAGCTGGATGTGGCAGAGTTAAAGATGTTAAGATTTGCACTCGGTGTGACTAGGATGGATAGGATTAGGAATCAGTATATTAGAGGGTCAGCTCATGTTGGTCAGTTTGGAGACAAAGCAAGAGAGACGAGATTGCATTGGTTTGGACATGTGCTGAGGAGGGATGATGGGTATATTGGGAAAAAGATGCTAAGGATGGAGCTGCCAGGTAAGAGGAAAAGAGGAAGGCCTAAGATAAGGTTTATGGACGTGGTGAGAGAGGACATGCAGGCGGTTGGTGTGACAGAGCAAGATGCAGAGGATATGAAGAAATGGAAAGAGATGATCCGCTGTGGCGACCCCCTAATGGGAAAAGCCAAAAGATGATGATGATAGCAGTACAACTGCAATGGGGTGAGTGGGTGGGAGAAAAACAAAAATTCAACCACAGATCAGCAATTATATAAATGGAGACACAGAAAAATAAATAATTCAGTCAAACAAATAAATAAATAAATAAAAACAGTGCAGTAAACTAGTGCAGAACTGTTACATAAATAAATAAAAAAACAATGCAGTACTGATAAGCAAAATAAATACAACAGTGTAGTAAATTAGTGCAGACCTGTTACACAAATAAATAAAAAGAGATGGCCTGCACCTGTCACCCCTGGGATTCCGGATACTGGCTAAGACTCTTGCCACCCCTATAGTGCCTTTTTTAGGCAAGGTTCAAATGACAAACTCACCACCATAGCAGGTATAAGCAAGCAAAATCTGAGGGTAATGCTACTCAATGCTAGAAGTCTAAACCTCAAAATGCACTCACTCGAGGCACTCCTTAAAATGGAGAACATTGACATCTGTGCAGTGATGGGGACCTGGTTCAAGGCTCCAGAGAGCACCCCTCCATTACCAGGCTATAAGTCATACCACACCTTTCGGCCACCTAACTTGGACCAAAACACTAAAGGAGGAGGCATGTCCATATTCATTCATTAAGGATATCCACACCTCCAGGCTAGTTGCTCAACATAATGCATCTGATATTATCAACGTGCAACTAACATTGGGCAAGACTGCAATCCAGGTTGTAGTTTGTTACAAATCCCCCACCATGCCCCAGGATGCCTACTCCATGTTTCTTGATATATTGGGTAATATTAAGGTACAGCCCAATACCCTAATAATGGGCGATTTCAACTACCCCACCATCAACTGTGAAAACTACTCATGTGCTAACTCATTTACTCAACGCTTTCTGGAATTCATAAATTCCAACGTCCTGGATCAGCTTGTCCATACCCCCACCAGGGGCAGCAATATCCTGGACCTGGTCATTATCAATATGGGCAACCGATGTTCGATGCCAGAGGTCAACTCCTCACTGGTCAGATCCGACCACAAGCTAATCACCCTAGACATCAATATCCTGCCCCCACCCCCTTTAAGGAAAAAAACTTCTCCAAAGCCAACTTCATGCTTCTTAAGACAGAAGTGGCAAGCTTCACGACACCCATACAGACGGAAAATAGAGGTACGACTGCTGAATCCTATACAAATGCACTGTATAAGCACATACATGAGTGCATGGATGCATGCCATCCCCAACAGAACCAAGATGCTGTCCCCCCAAAAAAAAGGAAGCCAATCTGGTGGTCCCCTGCCATAAACAAACTCTACAACAGAAGGAAGAAGCTGTTGCAAAAAAGAGTAAAAAACCTCTGATTGCAGGAACTCCCTGGTTAGCCTCAGTAAGAAGCTGAGATACCTCATAAAATCTTCCAAAGCTAGTTATGAAAATAAAATCACCGCTGATTCTAAAGACAACCACAAAGCATTCTACAGCTATGTCAAGAATCTCAATGGCGACACTCAGATCTGCCCCGAGCTACAGCACAATGGCACTAGATATACAGAACCAACTGATATTGCCAACATCCTGGCAGATAAGTTCAGTGCAAACTTTACCTCCCTCACCCTCCCAAGGGGCCCATCACTATACCGGAAGAATGCATAGCCCCTGTAATCACGGCTGCACAAGTAAATACCGCACTCTCCAAAGCCAAGAACACAGCATTTATGGGACCTGACAACATTCCAGGTTGCATTCTGCACGAACTACAGAACAAACTGGCACCCCACCTAAGTACCATGTTCAGTCATAGCCTCACTTGGGCTTTGTGCCTACTGAATGGCGCACAGCGATGGTTACCCCACTGCACAAAGGGGGTGCCACCACGAACCCCAGGAACTACTGCCCCATTAGCCTGGTCTGCAAGGCCATGGAACATATCATCTTGGAGCTTATAAACAAGGACATAGGTAACCTCCAAACTCTGGACCCCACTCAGTTTCGGTTTGTAAATGGTAGGTCATGTCTCCTAAACCTGACTGACTTCTTTGAAGCAGTCACCAGAGCCGTGGACAAGGGTAAGGTGGTGCACACAGCCTATCTTGACCTCACCAAGGCTTTTGATACCATCCCCCTCTCTGGAATTATAGATAAACTCACTAGACTGAGCATAAATCCCTATGTCACAAGATGGGTGGCCAACTGGCTCACTGACAGAACCCACACAGTGAAAGTAGCTGACTCCAAATCCAACTTCAGACCAGTGACAAATGGAGTACCACAGGGCTCAGCCCTGGGTCCTCTCCTGTTTGGCATCTACTTCTCAGAAGTCCAGGCTAATACAGCAGGTCTTTGGCTAATGGAGTTTGCAGATGACTGCAAACTAGGTGCCATAACAGAATTGCCTAATGATGTGGACATTCTGCAAAGGGGCCTCACTGAGACTGATGCTTGGTGTCAAAGTCATGGCCTCAAGCTCAATGCCAAAAAGTGTATTGTCATCCCCTTTGGGAAAAACACTGTACCCATGAACTACCACATAGGCGGTAGCCCACTAAACATCGAAATTGTGATAAGAGACCTTGGGACACAGGTGAACAGTAGTCTCTCCTTTGATAATCACATCACCACAGTAGTCAGGAAATCCTTCTATGTGGCACACCTCATCACAAAGGGGTTCACCTCCAGAAAAAAAGAGGTCATTGTTCCTCTCTACTCTTCCCTCATCAGACCCATTATAGAGTACAACTCCACGTTTGGCATGTACCTCTCAAGACATCTACAACAACTAGAAAGGCCACAGAAATACCTCACTAAGAGGATTACCGGCCTCAAACAGATGCTATACGCAAACCATCTCAAGAAACTCCAGCTCTACTCCATCACTTATCGCCTACTCAGAGGCGACCCCTGCCTAACATACAAAGCTATGTCAAGCCCATATCTGTTGGACATGCTACACTTAAAGAAACCCCAATCCTTCCAAGCCACATGCTTCAGGGACCTAAACCTTGCCACCACAGTAAACAAAACATGCTGGAGGGATAGATTCCTGTCCCAGAGAATTCCCATGCTCTGGAACAGACTACATATTCATGTCAAGCATAGCTCCTCATTAGCCCTCTAAGAAAATCTAGGCAATTGGATGGGAAATAGGAAATTCACCTCGGGGATCATTTCTGTGGCCTGCTAGACAGGGACGCAGGAAAATAACTTTCTTGAGTGGCGAAAGCCAGGGAACTTTTTTGGCTAGGCTTATATAGGAACCAGGGCCGATAGCCTAGTACCTCCCTATGAACCTATGAAAACAATGCAGTACCAATAAGCAAAATAAATACAACCAGTGCAGTGCTGATAAGAAACACTGAACAATTAAAGTACGAAAAATATACCTATATAGTTCTGTAATTCATATTGTTTAAGAAGTATTCTCCGTCAGGCACAAATGGAGCTCAGAAAGATAAGCAGTGATTCAACTCAAAAGTAATATTTTTATACCAACAGATAAAAGACCCTTCCAAAGTCACACTCCGAGACAAAGAGATAACACAGAAGCTGTTTCACCAGTTTTAACTCTCTAGACTGAGTATACCACAAACTCCCAGTAGGGGCGGGCAACAGCAAAAACCACAAACTATACAAAAATTCAACCACAGATCAGCAATTATATAAATGGAGACACAGAAAAGTAAATAATTCAGTCAAACAAATAAATAAATAAAAACAGTGCAGTCAACTAGTGCAGAACTGTTACACAAATAAATAAAAAACAGTGCAGTACTGATAAGCAAAATAAATACAACAGTGCAGTAAATTAGTGCAAAACTGTTATACAAATAAATAAAAAACAATGCAGTACTGATAAGCAAAATAAATACAATCAGTGCAGTGCTGATAAGAATATTTAACCCTAATACTTGGTCATTCTTTTACTATGATCCTACATACATAATAGCATAAAAGCAAAACAATAAATGCAGTCTTGTACAACTGTGATTAAAGATTTCAATTTCTTCACCTAAAAAGTAGAGCAACATTTGTAAAAATATTCTGCAGACTAGCCTATACTTCAGAGAAAAATATCAGGGACTTGCAAAAATTGTTCTACAGGATCTGCCACTTTATTCTCTATTCACTCAAAACAGAACATGACTGCTGGATTCTTAAATGTGCTAACCGGCTTCCGGTTCAAGAGCATGATGATCTCCTGGTTTCTCTAATACATAAATCCCTCTGTAATAACACCTTTCTAGGCACATAATTAATAGAAATTTACCTTATCAGTTATGTGCCCGTGCAAACAATGCAACCATTCTCCAAAGAACTACAAATAATTTATCCTCAGTGGAACATGCAGCTCCTTCATGGATCAGGCATTCTCATTTCTAGGCCATAAAGTCTGGGACACCTTTCCCAATGGCCTTAGAAAATGTTCATTGTCCTTACAAAAAAGAGCCACCTACTCTTATTTCAAATGTCTTGCTTTAATTTAATATTTCAAGTCATTTTTCTTCTCACCTGATGCATAATCTTAGCCCAAGATTCAGAGTCATTTAGCACACAACACAATACAAATTAATGTGGGTAGTGGCAACACAAAGGACGTGAGTGATTCAAAGATATGGATACTTGATCACACAAGAGGCAAAATAGCACAATATGCAGTGCATGCAAATGAGCGCATAATGTCATGGAAACGAGGAATCCCTTCCAGAATAGGCAGACTGTGTATGCAAATGATGCACACAAAATGGTGGACTGACTCAGAATGCCATGATGCATACCTGTCTTTTACACAGAGAATCATGGTGTACATGCTCAGAGTAATACTTGGATTAGCAGCAGTTATAGTTCAGCAGCATGAGTTAATGGCTGCCATAAGAGCCAGTGCCCACAATGCTGTATTTTGAGACCATTCATGCCAACAGAGAAGCCACAGACAGTGCCCAGGAGACTAGCAGATGGTATATCACTTCCCCGTGGACAGAAAACACAGATACTATAACACAGATGTGATGCAATACCTTTTATGGGACCAACATGGGTTTTGTAATTGCTCAAGCTTTCAGGCTAGCATGACGCTTTAATCAGGAGTTATTAATTTACTGATGCTATACACTGTACTTAAATATCCACTTGACCAGAAAGGGAAGTGCATCCTTTCTTCCTTATTGGCAAAAAAGACAATTATAAATGCCAATGTTTTGAGAGACAGTATGCATTTTTGAGATGTCTTTTTTGGGAGAGGGGCATCTTTGGTTCTCCAGGACCATAGAGAATGAATAAACAAACAAAAAAAAAACATAATGTACTTTTTATTTTACCCATTTCCTGATATCCTGTACATAATTCCCAGATCATGCAGGAAGTATCCTTTATTGCAGCACATGCCAAATTATGTGATATAATAGAGCAGGTGTTTGGCCTACTCAAGGGATGCTTCCACTGTCCAAATATGCCTAGAGGGGTACTGCAAAAGAGTCAATAAATTTACTGTAATATTTTTGTTGTGTGTGTAGTGTTGTACAACATAGCATTGCACTAAAATTTAAGTCTGCAGGTGAATATCTTGGCAAGAACTTCTATGCCAGATGTGCCAGGACTGGAAGGGCACAGTGGAGTTTTAGGTGAGAAACATTCTGCAAGTAGCAATGCCACAGCTGAGGCAGGGGCAGGCACAGTACGCTGCAGCACTAACAAAGATATGGCAACTTGTCCACATCTAGGTACCATGACATAGACAACACAGAACAAAATGATGCATGCATTATCACACTTAAGCTAAGCGGGGCAATGTATGTACTGACACTCAGTGCATTAGACATCATCATACCCACACACATATTAGAAGTGGGCAGGGTACAGTCATTGTCACTTGCAAGGGGGGGCACATTGACAAATGACTGCCACAGTAAGAGATAGGGTAGAATCAAAGGAGTTAAACACAGTAGCCACATACTGTGGGAGCGTGTGGGCAGTCATGGATCACATCCTATTGTGATGGGTTTCAGCTGCCATGCAGGGACCACAGGAGATTTCGACTATGTTAGCTTGCAATGTCAGGGTCTGATGCAGTCTATGCCAGAGAAGGGGTAGAATTATGGGTCAGTGAGCATTCACTCCTGGCTGGGTATATCTTGTGTTCCTGATAAGCACTGTTGTCCACAAAGTGGTCATAGATAATGAATGGGCATGGCAGGCTGTATGTCCACATGTGATGGGGAGGGGGTAGACCTAAGAGAATTTGCACATGCAGCCTGATAAGGTATCCTAGGGTTTGAGATGGAGAATTTTTTTTGTCTGTTACTTGAAGAATGCCTATGACTGGCAATTGTCAGGCAGTGTACCCACAGGCAGTAATGATGCCATCTCACTAATGGCCTATGTCTCACCTGCCCGCATCCAGTCCCTCCAACAGCCATGGAAGGCATTGCCTCTGGAGAAACATCGGAGAGCATTTGCAGTGTGCCTCATGGAGGCCCCAATGGAGACTATATTTGCCACTAGCAATCTCAGCACTGTTGTCTGCTTTCTGTCCATGTCACAATGCACTTCTTGCATGTCTTCCTGGAATCCATAGACCACACACTGTCTGTACAGTGCTGTGGGTAGCAGTGGATTGTACCTGGATCACCGATCTATGTATCTGCTGGTTAATGCCCTTTACGTACCTATTTAACTGCTGCAGTTAGTGGTATGGATGGCTCCCCCAGACCTTTACTGTATCCATGGCCACAGCCTCCCCCCTTATGCAGCTGTTTATCAGTTGTAATTAGTGTTGTGCACAGGTTTCCTTAAATTACATACTGCAGTCATGGCTCTCCATGTGGTTGTGGAACCCCAAACCCCATGTGGCATGTCCTTCATGATGTTTCAATTCTATGCAGTTGCCTCTACACAAAATCCTAAGCAGGTGATGTAGTATCAAGTTGGTCTTCTGGGTTCCCAGTTTTATATACATCATAACATCTGCCTCTGGTGACTGATATATATCACATGGTTTTGCTGAGGTACTTTACTATACATGATGTCTTCTTTAACTTTGTAAATCCTTCCTACACTCTGTAAAGGTACAATTATACTGAATGTTTATTTAAATTCCTCTATTCTGGAATTGTATGGGAATGAGTGGTGTTGTGCAAAATGATGCCAACACTTTGTGGGATGCATACAAGGGCTAGTTAACATGGAGGATATTCTAATAAGGCTAGTAAGTGTATTGGTTTGAAAACACTCTCATAACACATTGTAATATCACGACATGATGGCAGTAGCCATGCACCTCACAGCAACCATGATATGGATGGTCAGTATACTTATGCATATGGGAAGTGTACCTCCATAGTATCAGGGTGTGGCACTATTGTCATTCATAGTGCCATAGTGCAATGCTAGAAAGATGCAGTAGAGTCACAGTGCAGCCTTACATATTAGTTAGTCAGTTGAGAAAAAAAAACAGGTAATATTTGGTTGGCAGTGAAGAGCTAGTCTATTCCTCTGCGGTGTATTGTCATATTAGACAAAATAGCCCACATCCAGTAGTTTGGAGTGAAATGTACAAGATCACCACAGAAAATACTTTCAGTTATTGGAAGGAGTCTGTGCTATCAGATGTTGATTTGCTTTGTGGATAGGACAAAGAAATTACATTCTGACCAGAGCTGACTCAGGCAAGATATTTTAAAGAGATTTTAGTTTGATTTGCAGCAGTTTTATGCCAGCTGTTGTAACACTTCATTATCTAATACATTTAGTTCTCAAATCTGAATATCAATTAAAAGGAAACAGTTTGATGCTGACAGTTGCATTGTGAGCATGAATTCAACACTGGACGACAGAGATACTTCTGGGCCATATACAACCTGTGAGGTGTTAAATTTCTGGACAGGAAATTATAGTGAATAGACCAGTATTTATGAAACAAGAGCAGTGAAGTGCCACTGAGTTAAAGATTTGTTTTGGCCTTTTCAGAAATGGGTACTGAATTTTCAAGTCAAATGTTTCTGATAAAACAGAAAAAATGTATCTGTGACAACCCTCCCCCAAAGAAAAAAAATAAATAATCATAATATTTCAGAGTTATGATGCTAGGAGTTTGACTAGTACCTCTTTTTACACTGCCAACAACCTCAGAGGTACTGTTTATGGTCTTATTGAGAAACAATATTTAAAAGTTATGCAACACATTATTATTTCAACTATATAACATTATAAAACTAGTTGGATAACATTTCTGTATAAACACGGTACATGTCATTTCTCATTCTCCCATTCATCTCTTTCCATTACCCACATATTATTCATTTTACTCTCTCAAACAATCTTCCCTTCTCTTTTCCTTTCATATTTCACTTTTTTATTTATGTTAGAATGTTGCATACAGGGAAACTATTTGCTTAAGTATCTTTGCTAACATTTATAACCATATATTCTCTCTTCATTTGCCTTGAATACCTCCAATAATTCTTCCAAATCCTTAATCCCATGCTTGTCATGTCTTTTACATTATAAGTTGTTTTATCTTCATTTCCCTCTGACAGGACTGTAGTCAGGATTTTTGTAATTGTGAACCAAGTTACTTATCAACTTCAGAATGTACCTCCTACCAAATATATCACCTACCTACCCTGGGAAGTGCATGCTTATGGGTGGCTTACTTTTTTAATACTTAAAAAAAAATTCTGAAGTGACATGCTTAAGCAAAGAACCCAATACAGTTGAAACGGAATTCTGAAAAAAGTTACCAAAGTTTTTAATGGGGAGTCAGGCTTGTTGTCGAAACACTAATATCAACACTCATTTGTGTGATCTCTAGTGAGTGACTTTACAGCTTTTTTCCTGGAAAGATGAACTTTAAGTAGACTAGGGGTTTCCCCTTTTCCCGTGATAGTGCCCTTTCCTATGCAAAACTACTTTTTGTTTTCCTGTGAATGTTTATCCCCAAATGCTGTTCGCATTCAACAAGTTTCACTAGTGTCTAACATTTGTCAGGGAGACAAGTTAATGGTAAATTTATCGGGGATTTTAGTGTCAGTCGTTACACCAGAAGGTCACTCACTTTTGATACTGGGAAGATTACAAGTCTCCAGGTTGTTCCCACAGCATGTTTGCCAGTGCTGACACTGTAGCTTAGTATGGGACTGGAGGTGAGAGCTACACTCATTTGTGTTGTCCTTCAGATGAAACATTAAACTCCACTCCCATCTGCTTGAGTTGGACAATGGCCAAGCCTGTGTGACTATCCCATAACACTAAATGAAAGGGAGTAGGAGATAAAATTGTAAAGAAAATACAGAAAAAAATCCGCTTAAATCAGGGGAGTTTTTTCAACTCTCATCAGCAGCTTTTAAACCTTGTCTGTCTTTAAAATTTATGACAATTTTCTGAATATTCACTTTGCTGGTGCTTTACTCATGAATATTTCTTCCAGTAAACATTTCATCTGAAGTTGTTAATCTTCTTCCTATTCATCACTGATGGGTTCGGTTCCGAGCCCTTGGAACCGAGTCAGCCTAATAGTAAGCTCGCATACACCAAAAACTCTTGAGTTAAGCTGCTACCCACAATGCCCTTCTTGCAGTTACCTCAGATCTCATTTGCAGCGGAGCTGTATAGCAGCATTTCACCGAGCTGTCCAGCTAAGTGTATTTTTTTTAAATTTACTGTATTTTCTAAGTTTTTTTCTCCTAAAAACTCTTCTTTATCTTATTATCTCAACCAGCTCTACCCACGGGTATCCTCTTCTTACCATTGTTGGTAAATGCCCTTCTTTACCCTTGTGATATTCTTAATACCATTGTTGGTATTTTTCTCTTTTCCTTCCTTTCTCTATTCTCTATTCTTTTTTTTTGGATTGTTGAGTCGATAGACTCAGTATGTCTGAAAAGAAAGGGACTTCGAGGTTTAAGCATTGCACTTCCTACAATGGTAAACTCCCCAATAGTGACCTGCATGATGATTGTGTATATTGTCTGGGGGTTCCCACTTATCTGTGAAACCTCCCTGTCAGATTTGTGTCAGTTTCAGTCAGCGGACGCTGAATGAAAGGAAAAATAAATGTATTTTGAAAGGCCTGCTTTCTTCACCCTTTTCTGAGGCTCTTTCTGCATCGGAGGTCTCAACCCCTCTGTCAAAGGACAAAAAGCTTCCTCATTCTGACCCCTCTTCACCAGCTGGTGATAGGGGCAAGCCTCATAAACATAAGGCCCACAAGTCTTCCACAGAGCACAAGATTGCCTCCTTGGCTCTGACCACCTCGGTTCTAAGTTCTGCTCCATTGGTCTCTTCAGATATCTCG
Source organism: Protopterus annectens (assembly GCF_019279795.1). Classification (NCBI taxonomy): domain Eukaryota; kingdom Metazoa; phylum Chordata; order Ceratodontiformes; family Protopteridae; genus Protopterus; species Protopterus annectens. Next base: position 1,210,960,528 of record NC_056727.1, read on the forward strand.
ATGACTTGCACATCGGCGCCGCTCTCGGCACCGACTGCTATGGTTCCAAGTGTGATTTTGGCTCCAGCCTTATTGCCTGCTATTACCTTGGCACCAACGTTGCCCATCTCCTTTCCGAGATCGGTACTGACCACTTCTTCGGAGCCAATAATGACTTCTACTCCAGCTATTCCCGCGGCTCAGAGCCCTTTCAGGCACCGATAGTCCCCCTTTTGCCTCTTTCGAAACTGGAATTCTCGGTGCTGACTTTTCCTATACCACAGACCCAGTACTCCCTGTCTTTGGATCCATTTTCCAGACAAGCCTTTAGCCCTTTTTTGGACCAACCTGACTCCCCCTCGGGAGTATCGGTAAGGTCCACCAGGAGTCTGTCTGAATTGGATGTGGTACGCCTGTTCAATCAGCTGCTGACAGCCAGAGGGATTACAAATTTTCCTAAAACCCATCCCACTCTGGGTTTTGGGTCCATTACCCCTCGACTCCCACATATTCTCCTCCTGTGGACCCTTCAGTTCCGAGGCCCATAACTCCAACATCTCTGGGGGGAATCCTCTCCTCAGCAGTGACAGTGACCTTCTCTGAGGCCCCTTTGGGTTTCGGTTCCTTCACAACCACCCTTTCCTCAAGCTCATGCTGGGGGGGGGGTGGAACCCCCGGCTCCAGGGACAGTTCCGGTTGTTTCATCGGTTCCGTCTTCAGATCCGTGGGTGACACCCGCCCTGGTTTTGCTTGAGGCTCCATCCCCGGGAGCAGGCCATGCAGAGTGGGGTTTGACCCTGGTTCCGAGATTGTCTTTCTCGGTTCCGGGCTCCCATTCTTCTTTGAGCAGGCCTGCCTTCCAGGTGATGGAGAGGGTGCTTGCTTCAGGAAGTGCTCCTCCTACGTTGCACTTTCCCCTCCTCCTTCTGAGCTGCAGGTATCACAGGCCACCTCCCCAGGACACCGAGAATGCAAGCCTCAGGAAACCCCTGTAATGGGTAACCTCCTTTTTGAGTCTTCTTCAGATGCTCCCACTGAAGAATCATCTCAGAAACAGACGTGTAAGAGGAAACACATGGACTCCCTGGAGGAGTCCCTCACTGAGGATACAGACTACGATGATGGGGAAGGGTCCCCACAGTCACCCTCTGACAATGTCTCCTTTGGAGACATCCTGGAAATTTTGAGACAGAGTGGTGACTGGAAACCCTCCAACCCTTCCTCGGAGGAATCCGTATTCCTGCAGGCCTTCTGCTCTCGGCCCTCTACTTCTTGGGTGACCTCTCCTGCCGATGAGTTAGTCCAGCTCATTGTGTAGTGGGTGTGGAAGAACTCTGATACTGTTGAGGCTATTCCCCGGAGACCAGACAAGATACTTTCCCCCCAGAGGAACACCCCTATTGGTCTAGAGGCTTACCAGTAGATGCTATGGTGGTGGCAGACTGTCACAAAAAAAGGACCTTGCGGAGGAAAGTCCTACTGTCTATCCACCCAACAGAGAGTCCCAGGCAGTGGACAGATTAGGGAAGCGAGTTTTTGCTTCAGAGATGTTTGCTGTCAGGTCTCTGAATTATTTGGCACATTTTACGAGGCTCCAAAGAGATCTCATCTCTGAACTCTGTGGAACCCTCGTGGGTCAAGTTCCTGATGGGGCAAGTGATAAAATTGCTTCTCAGATTGCTACCCTGGAGTCGATCTCCAACTCGTCCATGAGGTTGCTGTCCCACGCAACCGAAGGGGTGGCTAGAGCTGTGGGTGCAGGTGTACTTATGAGACACCATGCCTGGATGCGCATTTGTGACCTCGCAGACTCCTTCAAGTCTTCCTTCTTGAATGCCCCTATCGAACCGTCCTTTTGTTCGGTTCTAAAGTGAAGGACACATTAGCCAGGTGCGAGCAGGACAGAAAAACCTTGTCTGCCATTGGCCTACGTTTTTCCAAACCTTAGCGCTCTTTCTCCAGAAACCAGAGGAGTGGAAAGATATGGCACAAAAAACCTCAGGGCCCTTTCCGTAGTGCACATGGTGAGGATTCCCCAGAGGCAGAGGGGGGTTCCAATAATGGAAGATGCCCCTTTAGGGGCAGAGGGGATCCCCAAAATCAGGACTCCAGGGATTTTTTCTACGGACGACCTTATCAGCACTCCTGAAGCACTGCCTGATTGCTTTCCTCTAGAAGCAGTCGGGGCTCGTTTTTCTCTGCACCAAGCTGCCTGGCACTCTATTACAAATGATCAGTGGGTGCAGAGAATAATTTCCAGAGGTTATTACATCCTTCTATTATCTTACCTAAGACCTCCAAAATGCCTTCCCAATGTTCCACCCAGTCAAAGGGAAGAAGCAGCTTCAGAAATAAGAAAGCTTTGTCAAAAACGAGTCATCCAACAAGTCCCCACAGGCCAGTGTGGATCCGGTTTCTACTCAAGATTCTTTTTGGCGCCAAAAAGACTGGGGACTGGAGACTCATTTTGGATCTCAGCCAACTAAACAAATCAGTAGTTCAGACCAAATTCCGCATGGTCATGATACAATCCATTCTCCCTTTTCTTCGGGAAGGTATGTGGATGTGCTCGAAAGATCTCCGGGATGCATATTACCACATCAAAATGGACAAGCACTCCAGGTGTCTCCTTCTCTTTTGTCAGGGAGCCAATCATTACCAATTCAGAGCCCTGACATTCAGTCTCTCGACGGCCCCCAGAGTGTTCATGAAATGCCTAGCAGTGGTAACAGCTCCTCTGATACTACAGGGATTCCAGGTGTTTCCATATCTAGATGATTGGCTTCTCTCCACCCCCACCAAGTGCCTACTGGTCATGGCCCTCCGCTACACTCTGGCACTGATGGAGTTTCTAGGCATCATAATACACTGGGAAAAATCCAACCTTCATCCTACCCTACAATTGGAATTGATAGGAGCAGTATTCAGTATTCAAACAAGCCAAGTCTCTCTCCCTCCTCACAGACTTCAGAGATTAAGATTACAAGTACAAGTGATACTCTGTCGAAGGAAGGTGTCTGCAAGGGAAGTTCTGCAGGCTCTGTGGTCTATGGTGGCAGCCATCTCGATTGTTCCCCTGGCAAGATTGCATATGAGACTATTACAATGGCTCCTTTTGTCCCAGTGGATATCCAATCTCCATCCTCTAAACTCACAGATCCTCATCACCAATTCCTGCAAACAAGATCTCCTCTGGTGGATGAGAACAGACAAAAATCTTTGGTGTCACCCCTTCCAGACTCCCCAACCCAATGCCACGGTGACCATGGTTACTTCCCTGATGGGGTGGGGGTGGGGCACTTCCAGGGAGACATTCCAAGGCACATGGTCCAGCTTAAAGGTCAACTTGCATATCAACGTCCTGGAGATAAGAGTGGTGCTGTTAACGTTGCAGGCACTTCATCCGCTCATTCCGTCGGGAATGATTGCAATCCAATCGGACAATATGTCTGTCGTCTGGTACATAAACAAACAGGGAGGGATCAAATCCTACCCCCTATGTCACGAGGCCATGAGAATTTGGCATTGGGTGATAGCTTTCAACCGCTTTCTTATTGCAATGCATATCCCAGGGAGCTCCAACGTGATTGCGGACAGGCTGAGCAGATGCATCCTCTGTCCACACGAGTGGTCTCTCAACCCAAATGTGACATTAGAAATCTTCAGCCGATGGGGCCAGCTTGCTGTGATCTTTTTGCTTCCCCTTCAAACAAAAAATGCAGCAGCTACTTTGCCCTCTTTCCCCCAGACAGAGAATCACTGAGAGATGCTTTGAGTCATGATTGGCCCGCGGGTCTCCTCTATGCTTATCCTCCAATACCTTTGATACCCCTATTTCTAAAGAAAGCAATCTGGTTGAGATGCAAAGTAATCTTCATTGCCCCTTTCTGGCCTCGACAAGTGTGGTTTCCCTTCCTCTGACCTCACCTATTACAACCTCCTTGAATCCTGGACTCTCATCAGGACCTGATATCTTACACATAGGGGCTGACTCCCCCAAATCTGCCCACTCTCAAGCTGATGGCTTGGTTTCTCTACTTCCATTAGTTGCCAGGCAAGAAACCCTCTCCTCACCTGTTCGCAATATTATTCTGGCCTCCCATAAACCATCCACCAGAAAACTCTACAAAGACAAGTGGAAAAGGTTCGCTATCTGGTCACAAAATCACATGCTAGATCCTTTTTCAGCTCCTACAGCTGCTATACTCCAGTATCTCTCTGAGTTGTTTGACAATGGGGCATCACTTTCTACTTTTTGAGTCCATTTAGCAGCTATTTCCAATTTCCACAATGGTTCGGATGGCGTCCCTCTTATCTCCACCCGACTTTGCAAGACCTTTCTCAAGGGAGTTTCCATAGCAGACCTCCTATCAGGCAACCTGTAGTGACATGGAATCTCTCTCGAGTCCTACAGTCTCTCTCTCTCTACCCCCCTTTGAGCCTGCTGTGACATGTGATCTAAAATTCCTGTCATGGAAATCTTTGTTTTTGGTAGCAGTCACATCAGCCAGATGGATATCTGAGTTACAAGCCTTATGCATCAAGAGCCCATATCTAATCTTCCATAAAGACAGAGTATCCCTTCGTACTAACCCATCCTTTCTCCCCAAAGTGGTTTCCGACTTCTGTATTAACCAGTCCATTGAGCTCCCTGTGTTTTACCCAAATTATTCCAACAAGGGAGAATACTGCCTACATTCATTGGACGTACATAGACAACTACATTTCTACTTGAACAGGACTAAGTCTTTCCGCTAGTCGGACCAGCTTTTCATTTCCTTTTCTGGCCCAAGAATGGGATGTGCTGTATCAAAAGTTACTTTATCAAAATGGCTCAGAGATTGCATTACTTTTTCATACTCCCTTGCGAATGAATCTAAACCTGTTCAAATCAAAGCTCATTCAACTAGGGTCATTGCAACTTCAATTGCCTTTCACTCCAGAGCTTCCATGGATGACATTTGTGCAGTAGCCATATACCTTCATCAAACATTACAAACTGGATTTAGTCTCCAGGGGAAGAGCGGCCGTCGCCTCAATGGTTCTCAGGAATGTTCTTCCATAAGGGCCACCCAGGTTCTCCAAGTAGTTTGGGATTCTGTCCCATCAGTGATGAATAGGAAGAAGATTAACAACTTCAGATAAAGAAGTTATGTCTTACCATAACGTTCTGAGTTGTTGATCATCTTCCAGTCATCACACTCTCCCACCATCCCCCACCAAAGGCTCCAGGTGGATCTTCTGGGTCCTTGTGGTGTTTCAGGGTTTCAGCGCAGAAATGGCCTCTGTTTTTCTGTTTTCTTCTATATGTTGCATGCAAACTCGATCTGAGGTAACTGGGAGAAGGGTATTGTGGGTAGCAGCTTAGCTGGAGAGTTTTTGGTGTACGCGAGCTTGGTATTAGGCTGACTCGGTTCCGAGGTCTCGGAACAGAACCCATCAGTAATGACTAGAAGAAGATCAACAACTCAAATGGAACATTAGGGTAAGACATTACTTCATTTCAGATGCTAAACTCCAGATTTTTTTACAAACTCCCCACTACTCTTTCAATACACCCCACATAATGTTTTTTTTTCTGTATTTTCTAGCCACAGCAATCCACACTTATTATTCAGCATACCCAAATGACCTTTACATGCATATTGGCCAACAACAAACAATTAATTATTACAGAGTTCCTTTCAAATCCTGATCTACTACAACTTTTTTCCTGACTCTCTTGTTTATGTTTAAGCTACTTTGAACTAGTTACTATAGAATTTTCAAAGTAAAACACTTATTGTCTTGCATATATGCTGGAAAATGAATGTCTTTTTAACTAGCAATATATTCTTCTGATTACTGCTCAAGCCTGGGTCACTACGAAAAAGTGTACATTTTTTTTTTTTTACATACAACATTCATCTGTTTGCATGTATAAATTTGTCATACTCGATCTCCAAACCTTGATTTTAAAGAGTGTGGAAAGTGGAGTAAGGGAATTTCCACTTTGTCCTGCGTGAGTTTCCACAGTATCCTGCCCAGACTTCCTCAGCACTGTATAAATACCACACATACTTCTCAACCTCTTAGTGCTAGAAATATGGACAAAGCCTGACAAAATGGGCAGACAAAGGCCCAAAAATAGGGACAGATTTTAAATATCGCTCTTATAACCCTAGAAAGCTGCTAGACTAACAGGGTTCGTGTTGACATGTATTTTCGGAACAATCTGAATTCTAAAACTCGTGTATGCCATTATTTAGTGACTTCAGTCCTTAGATCATCCAAGTGATTTGCCAGAATATTACATATTTTATGAGGATCAGACCAAAAATATAAGACAACAAATCTGGAAATTCTGTGAAAATCTGGATAGTTGAGAGGTATGAATTATCAACAGTCTCACCTGAAAATGAGTCCTAGGAAATCTACTTGGAGACCAAAATGAAAATAAATGTAAACATTCTAAGTAATATGACTATTACCCTTATGAGATCATCTCTCCTCAGTGTGTTTTGTACTGTTTTTCATGTTCCTATTTATATGTTTGAACACAGTTTCATACCCCCCCCCATACCCGAGCCATTCTGTAGTTTTAATAACCTTCTTGCTTTGAATTGCATTTACCTAAATGGCAGCAAGGCTTGTTTCTCTTTCCATGTCCTCTTTTAATTTGAGTTAGACATAGTACAAGGATGAGAAAATAGAACTTTCTGGAGTGTAGGACAATCACTCTCTTGCAGATCTGTTTAGCAGGTGTTCTCATATTACACCTAATGATTGATTATCCCTTGACCTTGATGGTTTTAAAACTCCATGTCTGTAATACCGTCCCAATTAGCAAATGCTTACATATAATTGCTCCATCACAAGTTAATTACCTGTTTAGGGGCCTTGAAAATGTTCCCACAAGAAAGTTCAGGATGTCAAAATGTCATGCTTTGTAGAACAACCTGCAGTAAAATCCATTAGCCTTTTACTGGTGCTTAAGCATTCAGCATGAGGCACAATGAATTTGGTAAATGTTTGTACTGTATGAGAACGCTTTAATAATTCATCCCTAAATAAGATCTTTAGCACCCCCTTGTGTTTTGTTTTTTATACAGCATGTGTCAATGCCTCAGTGTTCCAGAATGACGCTTTTAGTGCTTTGTTCCATTTTACAGATTTTCTGTGTTTTTTGTGTGTATGGAAGGCAATGGGGGATGGGGGGTGGGGGTTGGACCATGACTAAAAGGTGTATTATCTTTCAAATAGCAGTCTGACCTCAGCTTTCCGCTTTACATTTCTACAATAATCAGTTGGCAAGTTCCAGATATCTGAAATGAAATTCCAGACAGTACCCCATTACTATAATGGTCCACTATAATAACTAAACTATACTTAATGAAGTATGACATACAACATGCACCTACATGAAGCTTTCCTGCCATATTATATTTTAATAAAGTAACGGGTTCATTCTGAATCATCAGGATGATTAATAACAGCAGACAGAAACATTTAACAATCTAGCAAATTTACTGGGTGTTCATTATGCTTCATCATGCCGGTCGTTATAATTTACAGGCTTAGATGCAGTCCTGCAATATAGTATATTTAGTCACTGAATTAGCATTATCATGGTTATGATTTCTGATGACTCAGAGCATATCCTTCAGAGGTTTTACTACATTTTTGGAGTAAGGTGCCATAGACAGTGCATTTACTAGAAACATGTAAAACAAAGATTATTTTTTGTCTTATTTTGTTCTCTTCTTTTGATAATCATATCTCATATAACTTACTTATTTAGGTGTAAATGCCAGCTGTTATTTTCTGGCAGTTCTATTGGAATAAAACAAAAATTCCATTTTATAGACAAGTCCTGGAAGTGACATGCTTCACAAACAGCATATCTTATCATTAAACATGAAGACATAATCTGGTCAGCATAGTTGAAAAGCCTTAGCAGCACACATACATGGCACAGTAGGAAGCATTCTACAAGGGCTATCAGCTCCAAAAATAGACCAGGTTTAAAGTAAAGTGCTTTTAAATATGCATCCATTAAAATGTAGAAAAGGGCTGTACTTCATTGAAAACAGAAGAATTAAATGAATGCTACAGATTAGTTTCCCTCATTTCATCCCTGCTGTTGTCTTTTGAAGAAGGAACAATGGGAACCTCATAGTTCCATTCCTTAGTACTTTTAAACTTGGGGAATGTGGTAGATCATTAAAGTGTAGCTTCTATTTTACAATTAGGACAAATAAGAGTTGATGATTCTCTCATCCATTTTTTGCTTTGCTGCATAAGATCTTTAGAAGCAAGAGTATTTTCTGATCTAAGCTCCAGAATGTACTTGTACCTAAATGCAATACTTTATAGGTCCCTACAAGGCTCCTAGAAGAGAAGACAAAAAGGCTTTGTGTAAAGTATGCAAAATGAAGCTGTACATTGTCCGTTTATTCTGAAGGGATGAGCAGTCAGCTTAGGTTTAGCAGTTAGCACAGAGGAATAAGGCTCTGAACTGCTAATGAGCTGCTTCCTGTATTCAGGGGTACAAAGTTTGATTCATTCCACCTCCTTTTGCCTACTGTGCGACTCTGAGCAAGTCACTTAAACATGCAATGCTCCCAGTTCATGCCTGAAAAGGGTTGTTTTATCCAGTGAGCTTCTCAATTAAGAAACAGATTTTTTTTTTTAAAGTGGCTTGCACTGGTGGTCAAGAGGTCATGTTTTTGTTTAGGCATAGCCGCTTGAAGTAAGAAGACTTAAGGTTTTATCGCAACCATATTTTGAATTCGACCTAATTTGTAATGTTATAGCAAAACTACTTTTTTTTTTTTTACAGTGAAAAGGGGTATGTGAAGTCCAAATTACTTTGGTATCACATTGCTACTGGGACAGGAACAAGAATAACGTAAGCATTCCTCTTCCTACGTAGTATCCTTTAGCGCCATAAGTGAACGCCACATTTTGTTAAGCCTTACCAGCCTTGCCAGTAACAGCAGCTACTCAGGGTTATGATTAATGTGCTTATGTGATCGACATCCATTTTAACTGTTTTCAAGTTTCAGGTCTTTCCTAAATTTGCTTTAGGATTTTGTAGCCCTGTAAACAGTGGATTTTATTGGTGCGAATCACTGAAGATAAAAATGCCAAGTGAAAAGTTGGAAGTTTTGAATGAAAAAACACACACTTGCATACACACCTTTCCATAATTAACTGTAGTTTGATGGTGGAATTCAGAAATACATAATTTGACTGTGCTCCGTTTGCTCTTTCAGATTGTCAGGAAAAACAGCAATCACAAAGTACTTTTCACTCAATCTATCTGGTTCAAACATGCAAAAAAAAATAATTTCATGTTTCAGGAATGTGCTCCTGTTTTCTATATTTACATAGCGGAAATGGTACAAGTAAGCATAATGGTACATTTTGAAGTCGAAAAATAAATCCCCCCAAATAAAACTGCATAATTGTGTACATGTGCATACACAGACAGTCAGCAATTCACCACGTTTGAAATCTGGTTGCGATAATACGTAAGTACCTGTTTTAGAAGTGCATCATGGCTGAGGAAGTGAGGATGACACTACCAGAGAGAAAGAAAAGCAGCAGTGAAGACTTTTTAGTTTTATTGGTAATGTCATGAGTAAGGAATTCCCTCAGTTTGTAAAGAATTATTTTGTATTTATTTTACATCTGTGTACAGGGAAAGTCCGACTGGACACAGGTCCTTTTTCAGCAGAGGCCCGGGGAGAAAAGCTCCAGTTACGAGGATATAGTTAACATATACTATCATACATAGAGTACCAGTTACAGACATTTCAGCAGTTTAACAGACATACAGGATATCACTTCAATGGCAAAATAATACAAAAAGTTGGAGACATATTTCATTTCATGGAAAAAAGTCCCATGATAGATCATAATGCTCTAGTTGCAGTTGAAATGATATGGTATAGATAACTGAGCTTAAGATTCATTTTCACAACAGTCTGTAGAAAAAATAAGAGTGTTTGTCTGTCTGCCATGATGCCTTGATAATGAGAGGATTGCATGTATATTTGCTAGTGTCTCTCTTGTCATATATGCATCTACTGTGGGACTTCTTTGTTTATCTTACTGTAGTTTGCAGTCAAAGAATGAATGTTGCGCTCCTGGTCAAGAGTGATTCTCAAGTATTTAAACCAATATACTAACTTAAAGGTTCCACAAGCCTACTCAAGATGTTAAGGTTTAGCTTACTTAGGTTTAAGGACCATTCCATTGATAGAAATTCAATTATAAACTGTCATGGAATCCATCTGAAGTAGCTCTTGATTATGGTAGTATAGAATGAATCCACTATTGCTGTGGTTGATGTTCCCTCTCTGGGCCAGAGTCAGAGAGAGAGAGAGAGAAACCCAGACAGACTGAGTGTGTTCCCTGTGTGCTCATAAGGGAAATTGTGCTTGATTGCAGAGAGCTGCATCTGGAAATACTATGTGTATCTATTTTTATTACAAGTGAACAGTGTCAGTGGTGAGGATTCAGGGTCCTTGATTACTGGCCCAAAGAGGGGGACATCACATATTGGTGAGCAGTGGTGTGGACATTGATTGAATTTCTGTAGCTTGTAAGCAGTTTTCACTGAAGGTGTGTTTGTATTCTCAGCAGCCACAAAGTAAACATTCAGAGTTTCATTTCATAACAGTTTTTATTTATTTATTTATTTATTTATTTATTTATTTATTGTTAATTTAGTTTAGTCAGGAAAATCAGGCAAAGATATCAACAGAGGATTATGGCACGCAACCAGTTGGCCAAGGTGTGCAAAGCAAAAGGACTGATGCATGCCAACCTCACTAAAGAGGAAATTATTTCAGCCTTAATTGCAACTGTAGTACAGACCAGCAGCCAGGAGGATAACCAGTCTAGTGATGGGAATTTGCAGCTCTCAGAAATAGGACAGTTTACATTTTTCTCAGAGGACTTAACAATCCGTTTGTAGTTAAAGCGACTTGAACTGGAAGCCAAACATTTGGAATTAGAATCAGCAGAGAGACAGCAACATTTGGAGGTTGAAGAAAAGGAGACACAGATGAAATTAGAATTAGCAAAGAGACTGCGACATTTGGAAGCTGAAGAAAGTGAGAGATTGTGGTGTTTGGAGGCCAAAGAAAATGAGAAGCAGCAGCAACATGAGAGGGAGATGCTGACTCTTCGACAGGAAGATGGCGGTAACGAGGAAGGGAATAACTAAACCCCCAGAAGAACAAAGGTCAGTAAATTTCTTCCACAATTTACAGAGGGTGGTAATGTTGATAGTTTTTTTTCATATGTTTGAAAGAGTATGTGAACAGTATAATGTTGACCAAGGACTCTGGGTACAGTTCCTGACCCCCTTTCTCCATGTTAAAGTTGTAACTGCTGTTTCTAAATTGTCTGATATCGATTGTTTAAACTATGATAGAGTAAAACAATGCTTACTGGAATGCTTTAAGTTAACACCTGAAGCCTACAAAAAAAGTTTTGTGAGCATAGACACAAGGCAGATTAAAGTGTGTGTGATTATACTGCTGAATTAACCACTTATTTTCATAGGTGGATGAGTCGGTGTCAGGTCATCACTTTTGAAGGTCTGCCAGATCTTTTGGTGAGGGAAGAAGGCCTTAGCACTTTGTCTGAGGACATGAAGATCTGGTTGGCAGACCAGGAGTGTAACTCTGCAGATGAGCTTGGGAAAAAGTGGATCTCTACTTAGTAAGGAGGGCATCACTGCACAGGAAGGAAATACCCAGTGCTGCACATGGATATAAAGGAATCCATGGTAGGCAGCCTAAACCATGCCAACAGAGTCCACCAGTAACAGAGGAAGCCACTAGTTCAGGTACACGGCCAGGATCAAGGGTTAAATGTTTTAAATGTAACCACTGGGCCATGTATCATATAGATGTCCATGGAAGCAAGGTGGGGAACAAAAGGAGGGGAACCAGCAAGTGGGAATAATGGTATGCCAGTGGTAAGTTGTCTGGAGACAACAGGGGTACCATACTATTGCCAGAGTTTATATCCGATCTTAGTGGATGGAAAACAGGGCACTGCTAAGAGAAACACAGCTCCTGACATAGCCATTGTGAAGCCTGCAGTGGTTAAAGAGGAGCAGTACATGCTTGGGCAGTCCACTCCACTCAGAGATTTACGAGGGACCCCATTATAAATGCCTTTGGCCAGGGTTCACCATGACTGGAAGGGAGGAAAAGGCAGCAAACAAGCATGTAGCATTGAGGATATCTCTGCAGATGTCTTCATAGGGAATGATTTTGATAATGCAGAACCTTGTGTGCATGCAGTTACATGCAGCAGGCTTGGAAACAAGCATGTAGGTCTGGTAGGCTGGGGGAGACCCAGACTGACCCACACCTGAAGTCAGGGCTGGTGAGGTGGCTATTTCAGGGAGGGAGCTACCCTGTACCAGTGAGTTTGAAGGTGAGCCACAACTGCTGGTAGGTACTGATGTTCCCTTGGACAGAGTGACTGCAAAGGCTGAGGTGAGTGCTAGTACCCAGGCTGACAGTGAGGCACCATTGTCAGAGGATGCCAGACTTCCTGTGGAAGTGGAGCGGGGAAGGGTCACAAAGATAGAGTTGAGACAGGCTCAGCTCTTGGATCCTATACTAAGAGGTTTGAGGGAGGTAGTTAGGGAGATGCCTGATTCTCAAGGAAAAGGGGAGGCTGTCTATTAGAACAAAGGGTTACTGTATAGAGAGTGGACCCCTGAGGGAGGGCTAGAGAGTGAGGTAATACAGCAGCTGGTAGTGCCCAGAGCCACCTTCTGGCACTTCTACCCATAGTCTGATGTTCATTTTGCAGGTCATATATGCATAAAGCTTACCAAGAGATGTAGTATGCAGAACCTTTATTGGCTTGGGATTGCAAGGGATGTAACAGGGTCCTACAGGACCTGTGAGCAGTGCCAAAAAGTAGGCAAGACAGGAGACAAGGTCAAGGCTCCTTTGATGCCTTTGCCTGTGATTGAGGAGCCATTTCAGAGGGTAGCTATGGATATTGTGAGGGCTCTGAGTACCCCAAGTTCCACAGGGAGAAAGTATATCTTGGTGGTAGTAGATTATGGTACTAGATACCCTGAGGCAATGGCTCAGTCCTCCATCGAGATAGAGAAGGTGGCAAATTCTTTGTTAGAGATTTTCATCAGTGTAGGTTTCCTGAGACAAATACCGATTACAGAGGTGCCAATTTAATGTCATCACTGATGGCTTGTCTGTGGGAGCACTGTGGGGGTGAAGCACCTAAAGACCATCCCCTACCACCCCCAGAGTAATGTCCTTGTACAGAGGTTAAACTCTACACTAAAGACCATGCCACAGGCATTTGTAGGCCAGTTTAAGAGAGAGTGGGACAAATATTTGCCCCATCTGCTCTTTGCATACAGAGAGGTACCTCAGGAATCCATTGGGTTTTCACCCTTTAAGATACTGTATGGGCATAGGGTGAGGGGGCCTTTAGATATGATTCATGATGAGTGGAGGGTGTGTTATTCCCACAAGGAGTCTATTGTGGCATATGTCCTAAACCACTTTTGTTGTGGATTTTTCTGAGATGTAAATCACAACATATATGTATCTATGATAATTTACTTGTTCCCACATGCTATTCCTAAAATACGTAGGTTCATAACTATTCATTAAGTATTTACAAGGCATGCAGTCCTGGAAACCACTGAAGAGCTCAGCCCAATATCCCCACAGCATGGTTTGATTAAGTGACTTGCTGTTTAGAGTGATACAGTAGGCAAATGGTGGCAGAGAGAATCTGATCCTGGAGTACAGGAAGCAGCTCATTTACAGCTCATATACTTAATCCTCTGCAATAACTACCAGACACTGAAAAATTTGCATCAGTCAACCATATGAGGATGAAACCTGATGTTATAAGAAGTGGGACCATGAGATATGTTTATTTAGTGTTTAAGTAGAACAGCTGTTCTGAAATATGACTGTTGATTAAAGCTCCTTCAACCTGTGCAGCAGAAGATGATTTTGATCCATCGGTGGTGGTGCTGCGGTAGCGTTGTCGCCTCACAGTAAGACGTCCTGTTCGATTCTCAGCTAAAGCGTCTTCTGTGTGGAGACATGCGTGAATGGGCGTACCTTCGTTGAAGGTTGTGCGTCAGGCCTGGCAAGTCGGTACGTAAAAATCTACTGCCAATCATTAGCGGACCGGAGTTCCACTGTGGCGACCCCTAACCAGGAAAAGCTGAAAGATACAACAACAACAACAACAACAACATCCTTTGAATGTGACCCCAGCATGTTTCTGAACGCCAGTCTTTACAGAAAGAATGTTCTTACCAAAAACATTTTTGAATGTAGCTGATTACTTTCCCCCCAGTTTCCCTTTACATGTACAACAGCAAAGAGTTCTTACAGCCTTTTGTCTACCATTTGAGAAGACAGCAATAAATGTGGTAGTGGTAGAATGGTTAACAAAAAGGTCACCATGGGTAGTCACAGTCAGTTTATCCTTGCCTTCTGTAATCTTGTCACATACTACCTGCAGTCATATGCCTACCTGCTGTTACTACATCTCAGATTTCAAAGTAACTGTAAAATATTTTTACACAACAGAGCTGTGGATGAACACTGCAGTACCAACTACTGCACTGAGAATCATCACCATCATTATCCATATCTATATGTGATCAGGGTGTTGTGTCAACTGTTGCCAATTCTCTCAGTTCGGAGCCACTCGTCTATCTATTTTGACAATCCTGACTATTGCAGGTCATCTGTCACACAATCCATCCATCTGTTGGCTGCACATCCTCATCTCCACTTGCCTTTTTCCTATTTCTCCCAAATGTTCTTTATTAAATCATCTTCTGCTTTCCTGCACTTTTCAGCAATTCACTGTAATCTGTTCTCCTTGACCTTCTCTGCAATTGGAGCTACTTTGGCTTCTGCTCTGATGTCCTCATTTCTTCGTCTGTCTCACAATGTGCATTTTTCTACTCATCTCAGTCACTTCATCTCAATCACATCAAGCTTCTTTAGCTGCTCTGCTTTTACTATCCAGACTTCCTTGGCATAGAGAAGTACTGGTCACACCAGTGCTTTGTACATCTTATTCTGTTGGCAGTGTTCTGTTATACACCACTGCTGACTCTTAGTGTCAGTTGGCTTTAGCATCTCTGATTCTTCCTTTGACTTTCTCATTCAGACTTTCCTTCTCCTCAATATATATGCACCAAATATATACCTGAAGCTCTTAAAATGTTCCATTATTTTCCATTCTACCTCAGTTTTCAGCTTCTGATTTCCCCATTTGCTGCCATGACCACTGTCTTGTTTGTACTCACTTTCATCCTGTGTGCCTTCGGTTTTGCATTCTTTTAATCTGTCACCTGCTGAAGTTCTTCTTCAGAGTTTGGTTGTAATACTACATCAACTGTATACAGCAGCAGCTTTGTTGATTTACCTCCTCTGACCTGTTTGTGAATGTAGTGCTTCACCATTATGAACAAAAGTGGGCTTAGATCTAAAATTTGATGACTACCCACTCCCACTTGGAGCTCTTCTGTGAGCCTAAACTCTGTTCATACTTGTGTCATTGGATTTGTATACATAGCCTGCACTAATTATACCAATGCTTCAGTGACATCATACCATCGCAGGGACACTGACCTATTCATTTGGCAAAATAAGTTAACGAGTTTAACAATTAAAAAAAACAACATTTTTTTCCAAAATCCCTGTGACTCTACTAACTATGAGATCACAAAAGTTTGGAGTAAGAAGAAATGCCCTTACCCCACAGTTCTGTGGCTTTGCTATACTTCCACTATACATGGAGTCTATTAAACAGAACTGACTTTCAAGTACAGCCAGTGTAATCATTCTCAGGATACCCTTAAGACACCTAGGAATTTCCCAGGTTATTGTCAAAAGCTAGAGTGCAATTTGCACATCTGTGTTACTAAAGTGTTACTCAGTCTGTTGATGATTTCAGATGTGTGGACACTTCCTTCTACCATTAAGCAGATGGGATGATGCCATGTTTAATAAAAAGGACTGGCATTGTGGATTGTGGTTAAACTTGTCGGATTTTTTGGTCAGTCCTGACTTCTGTTTACTGTCTTTGAGAATGTTTAATGTTGTCTGTGTGAGTTTTGACTTGTTTGTCTGGTTTCTTCCCAAAAAGCACATTGAAGGATTTTTACTTGTGTAGTCCATATATAAAAGTGTCCTTCTGGCCCAGGTCATGGCTGGAAAGGGACAGTGGAAGATCATTTTATTTATCCAGATAACAAAAAATAATGATAAAATTTGAACTTAGATGCTGTTATTTCATAATATGTTGGTTCTTAACCTATTTGCTTTGGTATGTCTTAAATAAAAAAACTCTGCTTCCTTTCTTCTTCTTTGTAAAGAGATCTGACACTATACTATCTAAATGCTATGACTTCATTTTTTCTGTAGATAGTGTGTATAGTTGTAATAGTTTGGCCAGTGTATTTATTTTTACTCTTATATCCTAATTCATCAAGAAGGCAATAACAATGTCTTTCAGCTTTTCCTGGTTAGGGGTCACCACAGCAGGTCACCGATCCACAGATTGATTGGCAGTGGTGTTTTTACGGTTCCGAGTTGTCAGCCCGGCACCCAACCTTCACAGAAGGCACACACATACACGCACACACCTAACTTCATGTCTTTAAAACTCACTCGACCGGAGGGAGGAAGACTCCACACAGAATGCGCTCCATCAAGAAGACAATATCTTACCTTATTTGTAAATGTTTATTTTTGCTTGTTATGTGATTGCTGTTTTATTAAATATGATTTTAAAAAAAATGTATGTCCAAGAGAAGGGAAGAGATTGTGATAAATATTTAACTTACATTTTGTTTTTCCTGTTGGTCAATATCATAAGTTATAATGCGACTCTTGCCCTTTGTAGAAAGGAAATGATCTTGAACAATTCAGCTACAACTTAAATAATAACCGAAAATGTTCAAACACTGACAAGTTTAAATAGTCATTTAATGAGCATGTCTTTGGGAGGTGGGAAGAAACAGGATTACTTGGAAAATAGACCCACTTGGATATGGCTATAACATGCAGATTCTCCTACAAGTATTTTGGATATTATGGTTTATTCAAGGATCAGCTATTGTTATTTCTTTAAAGAAATCACAAATTGTTGCTGGCATAGCAGTGCCAGTTGTGTTACTCTCATGTATAATAATTCTAAACTATCAGTTCAGAACACCTAAACAATTATAGAAATATAGTATATACTTTAACTAAGTACATGGTAAGAATTACAAGGCTATTTTCCTGAACTGCTTAATGGTTAGTTAAGTTTATCAAAAACAGGACCCAAAAGAATCATATCAGGCAATGTGAACTTATGGTGGAGCCCAAACAGGCTCTACAATTAAAGGAAAAAGCTCATTGTATGTTAAAATAAATGTGACCCTTTAAATGCAAAAAATACTCTTGCCAAATTAACATGGAACTCCAGTCCCTGATCAAATTTAACAAAGCTAGATAAATGGTAAAAGTAGCCACCCAGGCAATAAAATAATCATAAAGCCTTCTTTAACTATATTAGAAACCTTAGAAATAATGTTCAAAACTGTGCAGAGCTAATAGTAAATTAAATCATATACTCTAATCCTGAGGACATAGCCAATTTACTAGCAGATAAATGTAGCTCTAATTTCACCCCACCCCAAACACACTCCCAAATTACATACCAGCATCCACTCCATGCAAATCTCACAGGAACAAGCCCTCAAGGCACTATTCAAAGACAAGAACACTACTTCAGTATAGCCTGATAACATACCAAAATGCGTACTGGTCTGTCTGCAACAGGAACTGTCAAATCCGACACAGAGACACTTCAGTATCAACCTCCAATCAGAGTTTGTATCAGATGAATGAAGAACTGCAACATTCATCTCCCCTGCACAAATGTAAGGTGTCACCTTATATGGGAAACTAAAGACCTATAAGCATAACCAGCTTTATTTGTCAGGATACGGAATGAGTCTTTATGGAATTAATCAATAAGGACACGGGCAACCTACAAAGTCGAGCCAGTTTGGTTTTGTTAAGGGCAGATGCTGTCTGCTTAATCTAGTCAAATTCTTTGAAAAAGTTGCCAAAGCATTGGATGAGGGAAAATCTGTACACATTGCATATCTAGACATGACAAAGGCATTCTAGGCCATTCCCCACACAGGCATAGTTGATAAACTTATCCAGCTAAATGTAAATACCTATGTAACTCATTGGATAGCAAGCTGGCTTAGAACCCAGGAAATTAGGGTGGATGAATCTAACTCCTCCAAAAGACCTATCACTAGTAGTGTACCTTAGGGTTTAGTCCTTAGGCCACTCCTTTTTGGCATTTACTTCTCTGAGGTCAAAGCTAATGTTAATGGCTTATGGCTGGCTGACTGAGTCTGCAGATGAGTATAAACTTTGTACCATTATAATCTCTCTAGAAGATACCAGAATCCTTTAGGAAGGCCTTTCCCAAACAAACAGTTGGTGTTAAAGCCATAGCCTAGAACCAAACACCAAAAGAATGTGTAATTGTATCTTTCAGCAATCATGAAATCCCCTGCAGTGATTTCATCGACAGCATACTCCTGAAAAATTGATCCAGTAGTGAGGAACCTGGGAACTCATGTGGACAATGAGCTGTCATTTGATCATGTATGTACTGTTATAAGAAAGTCCTTTTTCAATACACAGCTTATTAGTAAGGCTATGGCATCATTTAACTGTATTCTGCACTCATTACACTGATCATTGAGTATAATGACCCCTTCAGTATGTACCTTCCAAACTTCTGACACAACTAGAGCAACCACAATGCTTTCTCACTAAAAAAATCAAGGGCCATAAATCACAAAAGCTACACTGATCATCTGACAGCCCTGTCCCCCTTTTCAGTATCTTACAGGGTACTAAGATTTAACCTCTGCCTTGCTTACAGAGTCTCTGTTGATCCCAATCCATTAAGATCTACCACATATCAACAAGTCCAAAGTAGCAGAAACACCCACTCAAGAGATCTCATTCACTTCTGCAACTTAAATAGAACATACGGAAGGGACAGATATGCCTCACAGAGAAATCACTTTTCTGGAATCGTCTTCCTCTCCATGTAAAGCAAAGCATCTCTCTTACTCTATTCAAGTGTAATCTGGATGAGTGGATGGGAAACTGCAAGTTCACCCCTGGACTGGCATCCTTGTCCCTTGTAGACAGAGGTAATATGTAAACGTTTGCCTAACCCTAGGCTGTCCGTAATCATAGGTTCATAGGTATATACTAGGCTAATGACTACCTGGACCTTTATAAGCCTAGCTGCACAACCCAACCCAGTTGTGTTCCTATATATCATGGTCATTTATTAGGAAGGGGTGGGTGTGTGTGCGTGTGTGTGTGTGTGTGTGTGTGTGTGTGTGTGTGTGTGTGTGTGTGTGTGTGTGTGTGTGTGTGTGTGTGTGTGTCTGTGTGTGTGTTGGGAGTATGTTAGTTGGAACATAGTTATTTTCTACCTCTGTCTATCAGAGACATGGATGCCAGACCCAGTATGAATTTCATTTACAATTTCCATACATTGTCCAAGGTTATGCTTAAATAGGGTTAGGGATGGACTCTGCTTCACATGGATGGGGAGCCTGTTTCAGATCATAAGGATTCTCTATATCTGTCTGGCCATCATGTCCTATTTATATCACAAGCAAAATTTAAATCTTTGGATCTAGTGGTTCTGATGTTGTGTGTTATGAAAATGTGCAAAAGGTCCAATCAGAGCTGGATTCAAAGATGCCCTGTATACCATGCATAAATCACCTTTCATTAACTTGTAGGAGACTGATTACAAACATAAGGCTTTAAGATGATATGTATAGGACAATGTGTTTATACCCTGGATTCTCCTGGTAAGGAGCTTTTATGGTTGTTCCAACTGTTTCATATGTCTGGTCAGATACATGCTTAAAGGAGGATTATACTCAGTGATGGGTCTGATAAGGTGAACTTGGTCAACCAAAGGCCCTTGATAATAGCCTTTACCTTCGAGAAGTAGATGCCAGAAAGAAGTGGTCTGAGCACAGAGTCCTAAATACCTTGCTGGTGACTGGTCTCTTAGTGGGGGTATTCTCATCAATCCTGACTTCTTGGGTTCTGACTGTGGGCCAGCTGGCAATGCAGTAAGTTATGTATGCATTTATGCCCAGTTTAGTGGGTTTGTCAACTACACCCGAGATGGGTATTGTATTGAATGCCTTAACCAGACCCAGGTAGGTGGTATGCACTGTTTTCCCCTCATCCATTGTCTTAGTGACCTTTTCAAAGAAGTCCACAAGGTTTAGTAGGCATGACCTTCCCTTGACAAAGCCAGACTGGGTTGGGTTCAATGTATGAAGGCTACCTATGTCTTTGCTGATCATTTCCATGATAGCTTGTTCAGTGGCTTTGCATATTAGACTAGTAAGGCTAATAGGTCTGTACTTTCTGGGGCTGGTTGATGGACCACCTTTATGAAGCAGGATAACTCTTACAATCCTCCATTCTCATGGTATAAAGCCTGTTTTGAGGCTATTGTTGAAAAGTGACTCAAGTAGTCCTGATATCTCATGTTTCAAGCTGTATAGTAGGCATCCCAAGATAACGTCGGGGTCCATTGAGGCTGTGGTTTTGGCTTTAGGGAATGCTGCCAAGGTCTGCTCCCTACTAATATTTGGGTTAGTAGGTATTTCATGGGGTGGGGCAGAGGGGAGTGGGGGGGGGGTCAATTTTGAACTGAATTTGTCAGCCAGCAGATTCACTTTGTCACTCTGCTCAGTGAAGTTGGCAACACTGACCCCCAGTTTGGCACACTGGTGTGTGCTGCCCTAGAGGTTGCAGGTAGCTGCATGTAATCATGAGACAAGGGGACTCTGGGCTAATCATTCTGAAAATACTAGGGCTAGAAACGTATTGAAAATGCATGTCCAGGCTTCTGAAGATCTTCAAAGATTATTAATCTAGTAAGTACCTACGAGCATATGAACCTATTATCCAAACCTATAATGTAAAAGCAGTTCTCAATAATTCTAATTTAGATGCTACTCAAAGGTTATACGTCCATAGGTCCACAGATTCAAGTATCAAGTTTATGACCTGTGGGCCCTCAAGTAGCTTGACTGCCAAATCCCCATGCTGATATTTTCTACTTCTCATATACACACACACACACACACACACACACACACACACACACACACACACACACACACACACACACACACACACACATATTATTTTGAAGAAAGTTGATGACTGACTTGTTTTTACTTTGAGAAGATTATTCTATTAAGGAGAAAATTACTCCCCAGTCTTGGAATATGCTGTGTAATGTATCTGTCTTATTTTCTATTACTGATTTTTATCTTTTGTATTAATTTCTTTAATCTGGTGTTTGCTCCCCAGTGGTAAACTGCAGGCATAGGCTTTCTAACAGAAACAAATTAGAAATATGTTATATATAAAGCAGAGACTACCTCTTCGCAACCTATAAAAAAGAATGTAATGACAGTTTCTGTGTTTTGTCTGAAATGTTCCAGTTTCCATATCCTCTGACTTCTTTGTAAGGAGGTTTTGGACCTTTTTCGATTTCTTTCTGATATTTTGTTCAAACACTGCAAAATGCAGACTGTAGTTAATAATGGGATGGATCAGTGAGGTATAACATGGTACAATGATCTCCTTTAAGTGACTAGACATGCCCTTTAGAACTAGAACTTATGTCCATAAATCAAATGCTGGATAACTGGATGTCAGCACTGAATTCATAACAGTAAAACTCCCTGATAATGAAAATCCAGCTGTTATACCAGACACAGACATCAAAAGTACATACAAACATGTACAGACTAGCAAAAACATCTAACAATGTACTTCTTTGTAAAGAACAGCACAGAACATAAAAAGTACTTTTTGCAGGCGGGATAAACATAATAATTCCACAGCAGCACATCTGTAGGTATGTCTGCACCTCCATGAACTGTTCTATTTACAGACAGATTGGTTTGTTTGAACATACACCTTAGTTCAGCACTTAAATACATAGCTGCACATTGATTCACAGATCTGTTATTATGAACTGCACTGTGCTGTTACTACTCTATCTACCATAAAATAGAATTTACAGTCTAATTCAGCAAACACAATGCAAAAGAAAATACTGGATGTGCTTTGAATATGTGGCTTGCTTCAGAATAAGGCATCTTCTACCACCAAAAACAGGACAATCAATAGTCAAAAATGTACTTGGTTGTAAAACTGAATACACTCTATGCCTTATAACCCTCCATTCTTGTACTAACTCACAAAATCTACAAATAGTAGGAAATAAAATATGACACTTTGCACTTTTAGTTAGCCAGTATGCATACACAACACTGAAACTACTCACCTTTAGATACAAGGTCCCAAAGATGACTACTAGAATTGAAAGCCAAACTAAAGGAGCATGGTAGAAGTGAAGCACATTGCAGCTGTTTCAGAGACACAAGATAAGGTGTAAGATATAACAACACTACTGTCTTTTCTAACATAACCACAACTATTTGCAAGTGAATAGAATGAAATCTCTGTTGCAAATACCAACATATGCATGGGGCTCACACACTGTCAATTATTGTTGTAAATAATATGTATATACATGTAGAGATACAGATATAGATGGGTTCTATACTTACGGTCAAATGTGTGTTTAGTCAACAGTTGTTTCTTTAACGATTTATAATTGATTAAACAGCTAGTTGACAAGTGTCTGAGACTGAACAATTCCAAATCTTGGAGTTCGTATATATAATTAGCAGGGGGACTGCCCCCTGCAAAAAACAATGTCTGTATTCATTTTTTAAAGCTTACATTTTGCATACACTGAGACTTTTTCTCATGTGTAGTTGTGTGTTGACAAGGGCATTTTCAACATTATTTGATCAACATTTAGTGTGATAATGGGTGTAGTCGATGTATGGTAATACACACATATATATTTAGTGTTACATAATGATATTATCTATGCATAATTATCTTAAATGTGTGTTTCTATTATTTCTAACTTGCTTGGTTGTTGTTGTTTCTATTACTTCTTCTCTTATCTTCTACTCTGTTGGAGCTCTGGTCAGGGCTGAAAAGGGTCAGTTGACCAATCCACCAACCCAATTACCAAAAGGCAATAAATAAATATGAGGTGGTTTGGCAAAGCAGTGTTTGAAGCCTTGGATTAAAAATGTTTAACAATGAGACATTTGAAACAGCTACATATTCCTTTGAAAAAAAGATGGGCTACAGATTATGTCTTTCTGCCTTTGGCAGTAATATACAGATTCAGCTTTAAATATTTATTTACCATTGTCCATAGATCTTCTTTGATCTCTTTTATGATTTGGCCATTTATTTTGTAATCATAATTTATGTTTTTTTTTTGCCATGTTTCATAATGCTATATATATATTGATACTGAAGGTGGGGTCATTACTACTGTATGAAGTATACGTTTTTCGTAGACCATTTCATAGATTTTCTGTATCTTTTATTAAATAATTATGTTGATCAGTTTGCTGTCATTAGGATATTTGGTCACACGTAGCCCATATCACAAGTTTATATCTGAGAAAAACATCTAAAAAAGAACTGGCCCCAGTAAAGAGGCCTGTGAGACATCATTGATGACCCCTTTTGGGATGGGCAGAATTTTACTCATTTGATTATGTATAAATTGACAATTTATACTTTTAATTTGTCAATTATTCATGTGAAATAGCACTGAAGCCCCTAGCAAGATCAATGAGCACCATGCACTGTTAGCCCTTCAAGTACTTCTGTTACCTCTGTAAAGAATGCCATGATATTCAAAAGACAAGATTTTATTTATATCATTTATTCATAACCAGAAGTGGTCTGCAGCTGTTTTCAGCTATGATCTGGGCCATAGACAAAATAAAATGACTAATCAATTCACTGTTAAGTACAGACATTGGCAAAGTTCAAGCATAAATGTAGACACAGGGAAATAAGCAACACAATACAAGTAAACAACCAAAATCAGTACAGACTGGCAATTAAGTTTATAAGCAAGTACAGTCATAGGAAAAAAGGACAACAACAAATAATGAACATGGATGTTCACAGTTATCATTAAATCTGCAAACAGGTTAATAAAGAACAGTGAAGAGCTAGGAGGTGGAAGGGCCCTTGCAACAATGATTAAAACAACAGCAGCACAGAAGGTTACACAATTAGAAGCTTAGAAATATACAGAAACTGAAAATAAACATATACCGCTAAGGGGTTATAGAGAGAGAGAATCCACTATAGATCCAAGGATAGCTATTCTTAACAGCTATCTATTCACTTATTGGATATATGTATACAGATGAAAACAACCTAGTGTCACATGAGCTGAAGAAATATGTGCAGTAGCTACTGTATTTAAAGCAACTGTATTAACATAGTTTTGAGATACGAACATTTCAGTTCAGCTTTATGTTTGGTCAGGCCCACTTCATTTTTGATGTGGGCAGACAGACAATTCCAAATGGAAGGGACAATCTTACTAAAGGCTCCCTCTTCATTGTTGAGATTGAAAGAAAGCTTTTTGAGGGAAGGGGATTTTGATCAGTTGACTTTAAGGGGTAACACTGGGGTGACCAACTTATTGGCAAATGGTGGACAGTGTTCCAAGTGTAGAAGTTTAATAAATAGTATTTAGGAGGAATTCAGTAAATGCTGTTATCAGGAAGCAATCTGTTTGATTCAGACCACTTACCCACAATAACAAGCACTACTGTTTTATGGGCTACTATTAGCAATCAACTCCTAACAACAGAGAAGATGAGTCAAACTTGTCAAACAACAAACCCACCCACCGGGTCTATATTAGAACACTGAAGTTTCAAAACTTCGAATGTTCTAATATCGACCCGTATTCAGTGAAAGCTGAAAATATCGAAGCTACAGAAAACTGATTTTTTTCCTAGGGAAAGAATTCAGTTGTCTGTTTCTGTTACTTCGGTATTTTCAGCGTTGTGGTAGAAAGTTATGGGAAGGGTTCAGGTAAGTGTGCAATTGAGTGCAGGTTAGGTTAGTTAGGGTGCGGGTTAGGTATGTGTGCGATTGTATGGACGTGAGGGTTAGGGTGGGTTAGGTGAGTTAGGGTTAGGGCGCGGGTTAGGTATGTGTGATATTGTGTGGATGTGAGGGTTAGGGCGGGTTAGGTGAGTTAGGGTTAGGGCGCAGGTCAGGTAAGTGTGTGATTGTGTGGACGTGAGGGTTAGGGCGGGGTAGGTGAGTTAGGGTTAGGGTGCGGGTGAGGTGAGTACGCGATAGTGATGGACCTTAGGGTTAGGGTTTGGGTTAAGGTAAGTGGATAGTTAGTGGTGTATGTATAGTTTAGTAAAGGGTTAGGTGTAAGATTTTTGGTGTATGTGTGTAGATTGCTGTTTGTTTGGTGTGCTTGTGTTGTGTGTATGTGTTTTGGAACAGTGAATTTTTTCCCTAGGAAAAAATTTGCTGTTCTGTATGTTCGATGTTTTCAACTTTCGTTGAATAGGGTTCAATATTAAAACATTCGAATTTTTGAAACTTCGGTGTTCCAATATAGACCCAACCCACCAAAACTGCAGGTGACATTAAGAATGCAAATGCATTGTGGGGCCTTAGCCTACATATTACAGCACTCTTGGATCACATGAGACTTTATCTCCTTATATGTCATACAAATGAAGAAAAACATCATAACACACAATTAAATCCACTGGAAGAAATCATTTAAACACGTATCCGTCCCTAGCACTTTCACAAAATCCCTTCAAGGGGACTAAAACAAAGTGACTTAAAGTGCACAAGAAACCCTTTTTATAACAAAGCTTTAATCATTAACAGCAGTATTTAGAAGGAATTCAACCACTGCCGCTATTGGAAACTACTCTGTTTGCTTCAGACCACCTCTCCACAATAACAAGCCTTACTGTTTAATGGGCCCGCTATTAGCAGTTGATTCATAACCCATTACAACAAGAAAGAGGAGTCAAACAACATGAGAACCAAAACTGCAGGTGACTTTAAGAATGCAGGTGCATTATGAGGCCTTCACCCCCACTCACTCCCCTATATACCAACTCCATAGTCAGAGATCTGCAGGAAAAAGAGAATCACTCAGCGAAGGTAAAACAAAAAGTGCTTGTACAACCGTGATCGCACAGTGCAGATGTGGACTGTAAAACCACTCTGGGAGCTGCACATTCAGGCAGCTGGGATTGAGAAGAAAATCTAGACTGCAGGAAGTTAAAGTTTATTGAAAGGCAGGACTCCCCTGTTCTATATATAATAGAAATAGGTTGCCTTTGTCATTTTGGTTAAGCTGCATTTTGACTGTCTTCATGATTACACAAAGAACGTTGGCCAGGTTGATGAATTCTGAATTGTTTGATGTGTCTTGACCTCCCCACTTTGTAGAATTGTACAACTACATCCTCTAGCCATTGGTCTGGGATATGTCCACATGCTAGAATGTTGTTTAATATGATTAACAGGAGTTTAATCAGGTTTTCCTTTACTCAGAATGCAAATCCACTAGGTACTTTGTCTGGTGCTATTGAGTTCCAGTTTTACATTTTACCTGTAGCAGCAGCTGCCTTATTTGTAATTATATAAGGAATATTTCCCCTTGATCTGTACCACTTTGATCAGTTTCTTTCCTGTAAGCATGTTCACTATAGCCCATGGCTGGGTCATCACCTCATTGTTTACTGATAACATGGTTGTTGTTGTGTCTTTCGTTTTTTCCCGGTTAGGGGTCACCACAGCAGAACTCTGGTCCGCTAATGATTGGCAGTAGATTTTTACGTGCCGAGTTGCCAGCCCTGACGCACAACCTTCAACGAAGGTATGCCCATTTACGCATGTCTCCACACAGAAGACGCTCTAGCTGAGGATCGAACAGGACAATGTCTTACTGTGAGGCGACAATGCTACCGCAGCACCACCACCGCAGTTGTACATTCACAAATCTCCCATTTCAATTATTTTGATATAATTAAAGAATAAACAACTCCACACAGTAAAAATAAATAAAACATCCACAGGAAACACGCGAACGTCAAAAAGCAAAGAAATAAAAACGCGGACTATAAAACCAGTCCAATTTTAATAACAGTAGTTAGCACTTTCACCTTTCGGCTTCATCAGACAAAATTTAAAAAACAAAGTGTCATTTAAATAAACACTCCTTGCATTCTATTGGTGAATAGACATATGACTTCATATAAACAAATATATAAATAAATTAAATATAAAATACATTTTTAAAATGCTGATTTAAACAACAACAATAAATAATCAATTTGCACACTGAAAGCATATATTATGAAAAATATATGAATAAGACATAAAAACGTAAATATCTAAACTAACTCCTAATGAACACTAATAGTTATAGAACACACTATGTGAATGAATATTGCAAATTAATACCTTATTTAATTTCTATAAATTAACCATCAACAAGGGGCTTAAACAGGAAAAGAAACAAATAAACAGTGTCTCAGACAGACACTGTAACCCTTCATTTCCGAAGTACAGGTTTTAATGAAGCTCTATCATTCAACCCAGGCTCTCTATCTGCTGAGCATCTAATAATCCATCTGAGTTCACTCTCTTCAGTAAGGGTAACTACATCTCCACCTCGGATATTCAACTTCAAAGCTTGCATAACTGAGAAGGTAAAACTATGGCTGGGGCCCCTATTCATAAAATGTTTAGCCAAAGCATTGGTATGGGTACCCAAGCGCATATGATAGACATGTTCTCTAATGCGTTCCCTGAGTTTCCTATTGGTCTTTCCTATATAGAAACAATTACAGGAAACGCACCTCGCTAAATAGACAACATGTTCGCTTTGACAATTGGTACTGGAATGAAAAGTAAACTCTTCCCCTGTAACTGGATGTACAAATGAGGACCTCTCATCTATGTATGAGCATTGTTTACACTTCATGCATGGATGGGTATTCCCTGCATCACGCATAGAATAATAGGAATCCCTGTCTAATGGACGTTGACAAAGCATACGTTTCAGGTTTTTCCTATTCCTAAAAACATAACCTGGTTTGGGTCCTACTATTTATTTTATTTTTTTATTTTACATTTGTTAACCGGGCTGGTCCAGCTGGATACATGTCCATTTTCAGTGGAGGCCCGAGGAGAAAAGCTCCACTATCTACTACATGATAATTAACAGTAAATTGTCAAATACATACACATATTCACCCATGACTGACAGTATGATACAGAATATTTAGGAATAGGCAAGGAAAAGCTCTACTATCTACTACATGATAATTAACAGTAAATTGTCAAATACAAACACATATTCACCCATGACTGACAGTATGATACAGAATATTTAGGAGTAGGCATGGAGAAAAAGTGTCTACTACTTTACTTATGTTCTGATCCAACAGAAGTATATCCCAATACTTCTGGAATACTTCCTGGATCTTGCCTATATCCGAGGTGTAAAACATGGAAACCCTCAGATGTTCCTTTTTAAGGGGACACTGCACATGTTCCTCAGTGGACCCTCCTTCTGAGAAATACGGTCTAGCTCTGGTTGTTCTAAGAGAGTTTACAACATTGATAGCTTCATCAGCTTCAAAAAGTCTGTAACTTCTCTCTAATAACTTTTCTTTGAGGTTAGAGACTTCCAGTTCATACCCATCATTAGTAGGATTCAATCTCGAGGCCCTCATGGCTTGACCCTTTACTAAGTTCTTAAAAACAAAAGGCGGATGCATGCTATCCCTGTGAAGTAGGGTATTTCTATAACATGCTTTACGATAAATAGCTGTGTTCAACAAGCCATTATCAAGCCTAACTATGTCCACATCAAGAAAGGACATTCTATATCTAGAATAATTGACAGAAAAGCTAAGAAAACTAGTCAAATTATTCACAACTGATACTAGCGAGATTAAATCTTCTTCAGTTCCTGACCAAACAAGAAACAAGTCATCTACAAAATGCTTATAAAACAAAACGTTACTACGAAACTCAGGTAAAGGAAATAACTGTTTTTGTTCCCAATTAGCCATTACTATATTGGCGTAGCTATTGGCACATGAAGTGCCCATAGCTACGCCATCATTCTGCAGAAAAAACTCATTGTTAAAGGTAAAAACATTGTTCTGCAAAACAGTCTCTAGGAATAAGGTTAACTGATCAATTATTATAGGAGTCAAATCTGAATGTTCATTTAAATATTGTTGTACCATGGATACACCCAAATCATTAGGGATAACTGTAAACAGACTCTTTACATCCATGGTCACCAATATATAGGGCTTGTCATCAGGTATTTCCTTAGTGAAAGTATATAATTCTAAAAGAAACTGTTTACTCTCCCTTAGAATAGTGGGATTCGCATTAACCACAGGTCTAAGAAAATGCTCCAAATATAATGACATGGGTTCTGTAACCCAACCTCTCCCAGCTACTATCAGACGTAAAGGTGGTTTCTCCAGGGATTTATGAACCTTGGGAAGGCCCTGAATAGCTGGGATAAGTGGCTTATTAACCCTTAAGAATTTTAATAAAGTGTGGTCTATATCACTGCTTTTATAGAGTTCATCTAACATATCATAAATCTTAAATATTTTATTAATTACATCATCTAACTCAATCCTAGAATAATATGTCCTGTCACTCAACATAGACCCCATACTATCTAAATAATCATCTAGGTCCATTACAACAATAGACCTCCCTTATCTACGGGACAAACAACTATAGAGAATTCCTTGGAAAGATCAGACAAAGCTCTTCTCTGATGAAAACTAAGATTATGTCTGTGCTGTTTCCTACCTTTCTCTTTATTAAACTCACTCAATTTATACAAATCCTGTTCCACTAACCTAGTAAAAGCATCCACCAATGGATGCAAGGGAGGAACATACAAACTAGGAGTTCGAAAAATCTTACTATCAACATGACCACTAGCTTCAGCAAATTTCAACTTTAACTGTAAATTCCTTGCAAAAAGTCTAGTGTCTAAAACTGTATCTGTTAAATTGCTTACTCCACTGGGAATAAATGTTAATCCTTTATTTAAAACTTGCATCTCATATTTAGTTAAATCCCTGTGGGATAAATTAAGCACTAAGGATTGGGAACCCATTCCCACATCTTCTTGAGAGTGGGTCCAGTGTGTTCTCCCCCCGAACCCTTTCACTTCATTTTCCCTCTGCTGTATGTTCTCTGTCTCTGCGACTGTTTTGGGGTGTGTATGGGGAAAGGGACTAGTGTGCTAGGCCTATCCAAGAACAAGGATGTGGATGGGGGAACAACAGAGGTGGTTTTCCGTCTAACTACTGGTTCTTCCAAAACTTGTGAATGGTTAATGTTGGTATCAACTTGATCAAGTGGAACATTGTTGTCACATAAATCAATCGAATCATTGCCACTAGTCAAGTTATCAGAAAAGACTGGTGGTTCTACATTTGAACGAACTTCATTCATAGTAACCATACTGGTTGTTACTTGTGGAAAATTGCTAACACTTGCTGTCTCTACAGAACTCACATTCAAAGTAGTAACAGGCTGTCGTGAAGCTAAAGCAACTTTACTATTATTGACAGTCCCATTATTAATAGTCCCATTATTACTCCTAGGCCAAGTGAACACATGGCCTAGTTTAAAATCTCTAGTGTCTCTATTGATTTTATTCTTCTTCTGTTCCAACAGTCTCCTTTCATACAAGTTAACATTGTCCAAAAGTCTATCCATGGCTTGATCAACCTTGGGACCCGAGAATTTAGACAAAATATTCTACTGTTGTTTAGTCAAAAGAATCCTAAGTTTCTCTTCCTCAGGGCCAAAAAAATCATTCAGCAAATGCATATAGTTGTAACTAAGTTCAAGATTAAGCTGCTGCCATTGATATAATAAGCTGGGATACAAATTACCTGTCATCGGCATCTTCATAATGCGCAACCCCCTAGGCACTATCTTCTTGTTCGATCCCTGGAGAAACCACCTTTACATCCGATAGTAGCTGGGAGAGGTTGGGTTATAGAACCCATGTCATTATATTTGGAACATTTTCTTAGACCTGTGGTTAATGCGAATCCCACTATTCTAAGGGACAGTAAACAGTTTCTTTTAGAATTATATACTTTCACTAAGGAAATACCTGATGACAAGCCCTACATATTGGTGACCATGGATGTAAAGAGTCTGTTTACAGTTATCCCTAATGATTTGGGTGTCTCCATGGTACAACAATATTTAACTGAACATTCAGATTTGACTCCTATAGTAATTGATCAGTTAACCTTATTCCTAGAGACTGTTTTGCAGAACAATGTTTTTACCTTTAACAATGAGTTTTTTCTGCAGAATGATGGCGTAGCTATGGGCACTTCATGTGCCAATAGCTACGCCAATATAGTAATGGCTAATTGGGAACAAGAACAGTTATTTCCTTTACCTGAGTTCCGTAGTAACATTTTGTTTTATAAGCGTTTTGTAGATGACTTGTTTCTTGTTTGGTCTGGAACTGAAGAAGATTTAATCTCGCTAATGTCAGTTGTGAATAATTTGACTAGTTTTCTTAGATTTTCTGTCAATTATTCTAGATATAGAATTTCCTTTCTTGATGTGGACATAATTAGGCTTGATAATGGCTTGTTGAACACAGCTATTTATCATAAAACATGTTATAGGAATGCCCTACTTCACAGGGATAGCATGCATCCCCCTTTTGTTTTTAAGAACTTAGTAAAGGGTCAAGCCACGAGGGCCTCGAGATTGAATCCTACTAATGACGGTTTGAACTGGAAGTCTCTAACCTCAAAGAAAAGTTATTAGAGAGAAGTTAGACTTTTTGAAGTTGATGACGCTATCAATGTTGTAAACTCTCTTAGAACAACCAGAGCTAGCCCGTATTTCTCAGAAGGAGGGTCCACTGAGGAACATGTGCAGTGTCCCCTTAAAAAGGAACATCTGAGGGTTTCCATGTTTTACACCTCAGATATAGGCAAGATCCAGGAAGTATTCCAGAAGTATTGGGATATACTTCTGTTGGATCAGAACATAAGTAAAGTAGTAGGACCCAAACCAGGTTATGTTTTTAGGAATAGGAAAAGCCTGAAGCGTATGCTTTGTCAACGTCCATTAGACAGGGATTCCTATTATTCTATGCGTGATGCAGGGAATACCCATCCATGCATGAAGTGTAAACAATGCTCATACATAGATGAGAGGTCCTCATTTGTGCATCCAGTTACAGGGGAAGAGTTTACTTTTCATACCAGTTCCAACTGTCAAAGCGAACATGTTGTCTATTTAGCGAGGTGCGTTTCCTGTAATTGTTTCTATATAGGAAAGACCAATAGGAAACTCAGGGAACACATTAGAGAACATGTCTATCATATGCGCTTGGGTACCCATACCAATACTGTGGCTAAACATTTTATGAATAGGGGCCCCAGCCATAGTTTTACCTTCTCAGTTATGCAAGCTTTCAAGTTGAATATCCGAGGTGGAGATGTAGTTACCCTTACTGAAGAGAGTGAACTCAGATGGATTATTAGATGCTCAGCAGATAGAGAGCCTGGGTTGAATGATAGAGCTTCATTAAAACCTGTACTTCGGAAAAGAAGGGTTACAGTGCCTGTTTGAGACACTGTTTATTTGTTTATTTTCCTGTTTAAGCCTAGGTTTTTCTGTATGATATCTAAGATATTGAAAAACAGAGTTAGTGTTCATTAGGAGTTAGTTTAGATATTTACGTTTTTATGTCTTATTCATATATTTTTCATAATATATGCTTTCAGTGTGCAAATTGATTATTTATTGTTGTTGTTTAAATCAGCATTTTAAAAATGTATTTTATATTTAATTTATTTATATATTTGTTTATATGAAGTCATATGTCTATTCACCAATAGAATGCAAGGAGTGTTTATTTAAATGACACTTTGTTTTTTAAATTTTGTCTGATGAAGCCGAAAGGTGAAAGCGCTAACTTCTGTTATTAAAATTGGGCTGGTTTTATAGTCCGTGTTTTTATTTCTTTGTTTTTTGACGTTCACGTGTTTCCTGTGGATGTTTTATTTATTTTTACTGTGTGGAGTTGTTTATTCTTTAATTATATCAAAATAATTGAAATGGGAGATTTGTGAATGTACAACTGCGGTGGTGGTGCTGCGGTATTATATCGGTACAACCACAGGAACCTTTACCCTCAGGTGTTGTGCTTGCATTTTGGTATAATTAAAGAATACCTTATTATTGCTTTCAATCTTTGAGACTAAACTAAGCTCATGATTAGATACTGGAGATTTGATAACAAAGGTAAGTAGTTTCTGTACTTTAATCCTGGCTTGTTTTTTATGACGAGGGCAATTTTTGAAAGATATGTAGTACCTCATTTTCTGATGCCCATATGATGTATATCTTAGTAATTCTGAAATTTCCTTCAAATGATTGTTTTTCTGAATTTACCTATACATTTGTAACTTAGTGGTATGTGCTCAAAAATGCAGAAATGAATAATGTCATAGAGCTCATTGATTGTATCCTGTGCAAGTTTATTTATATTATTGAAGGTAGTGTCCTGATCTATTTTCATACTTGTCATTTACTGCTTTATAATTTCCACTGGTAAAAGCTAGGAAAGATAATATTTATGCATGAATGACTTTGATTTCAGTCTTGGGTTAAAGATGATGATATTATGTTGTTGTTGTTTGTCTTTCAGCTTTTCCTGGTTAGGGGTCGCCACAGCGGAACTCCAGTCTGCTAATGATTGACAGTTGGTTTTTATGGTGTCGAGTTGTCAGCCCGATGCCCAACCTTCAACGAAGGCATGCCCACTCGACCACAGGGAGGACATGCAGACTCCACACAGAAGGCACTCCCAACCCAAGCCGAGAATCGAACGGGAGAACCTCTTGCTGTGAGGCAACAACGCTACCGCTGCACCACCGTGGAATTATATAAAGATGATGATATTATAATCTGTTTTAATTACAGAGAGTATAACCGTGGGTGGGCAGTAGAAAAATCCTAGGTTTTTCTGTATGATATCTAAGATATTGAAAAACAGAAAAACTAGTAGTCTTAAAACTTCATTGATGAGCTCAGTCACGATAATTTCCAAAAATCATGAAACCCAGGTATTGTTTCAAAGCAACAAGCCTTTATTCATCACAGACAAGTGATCCTCAGTAACAAAAAATCACAAATACTTTCCAGTGTTAAACATTTCAGCTTTTATACACTTAGCAGTATGTAGTGATTTTTTTCTGAGAGAGAACAATCCATTATTTCTTGATTTTACATGGACAGGTTTTAGTTGTTTATTTATGATTTTAATATTTTTCCCTTTTCCCATGACCATATTGACACCATTCTCTGCAGGCCTACTTGTCTCCTTCACAACCAGTGTCTCAGGACATTGGAAGAGGGGTACAGGAGGCAGGGATCATGTCTACCATCCATGGGGGTTAGGATATTTTCTGAATGTTCCTAACATTCACACCTGTTGAATGGAAGCCACTATGAAATGCATCCTACTCTGAGTTTTTGTGAATCTGCAGTTTCACACAACCCCAACTCCCAGCTGACATGATCACACTTATTAGTAGAGCCATACCTCCATGTCTTTAGTGTGAGTGATGTAATACCTGTCCTTCTCACAGGTAGAGCCCTTGTGTAGGGACTCTTCCATCACCATTCCCTGAGATGGATGTGACAACATTGGTTACTCACTGCTATCCCTACCCAGATGGCTACTACAGTGCCTTGGGCTGATAACTGAAACTGGATCATCTAGGGCATTATCAGATCCAAAAGCTTTATGCTGTGGATTCAGTTATTTGTTCTTAAAGGTTTTAGAACATATGCAGTGTGGTACAGGAGTGTGTAGTTTCAGCATTTGGTTTCCTGTTTCTCTATGCCAATTCAAGTTAATTTGTAAGCTTTTTTTTTTTTTTTTTTAACAGAATATTATTTTACTCATGTTCAACTACCACTATAACTCTTTGGTGGTCTTTGGCAGTCCCCATGCATGATGTCAACTTATACCACTGGTGGCATACCCTTAACACTTTAGGCTTTTATCTTAACCATCGTCCTTTGTATATCTGGGTCATGCCTAATACCAATGTTCACCCTTTTTGCCTCTCTGTATATTAGGCTAAGATCCTCATGAACATATCTTGGTATACAGTGTATTTTCCTTTACTTATCAGTCTTAACTACTATCACCCATTTCAGCAATTATATAAACCACACCTTTTTAAATAAATACAGTTATTTGTTTGGTGTCTGCCCTAGATACTTTACATTTTTGTTGGACCTGTACATCCTCTTCCTTTTATCATATCTATCTATCATTCTTAGGAATCCTACCACTCTCACATTTTGTCTTCATCCCACCTTTGCCATTTTTTTAATATTTAACTCTACCCTTGGCAGTTTCCTACATTACAGTTATCACTTATTCTACCACCTGTTTTGCTGTCTCTTTTTTTTCCAGCTCTTTGCTATCACCTTGTTATATATTGTCAATGGCAGTAACACCAGACTTCTCCTGCTTCTGTAATTCATTCCTGATACCCTATTAGGAATAGTTTGGGAATTAATTCCATATTTCCAGTCCCTGCTATCCTGTTTCTCATCAATTGTTGTATCTCTTTTTTGTATTTATCTAGTCCTTTACACCCTCAGAAAACATCTATCCACGTCCCTCTTTTTTCTTCTTACTTCGTCACACTTCCCACATATTCCTGTCACTGCTGGGAATATTCTAGTAAGCTTGCTCAGTGTATAAATTCTTTCTGGAGACACTTCCATGTGAAGATCTAAAATCTCCACACTTTATAGCTTAGGTACCCCGGAAGTTTAAAAATTTCTACCTGTTTTTCCTCCTCTGTCTCCGTACTTATTTCCTCTTCCCATTGTCTGTTTTGTTTGTTTATGTTATGTTTCTTTTGACTCTTTGCCCATTTTCTATCAAATTTCCAACCTCCTCATCGTTCACTCTTCCTCTCTCTATATGACTATTTCATTTACTAGTATTAAATCTGTTCCTTCATGTGTCCATTTTTTCCCATCCATGTTCCATCTGTTTTTTATCACTTAAGATCTCCACTCCATTATCTGTGATATGCTATAGTCTT
This sequence comes from Protopterus annectens, assembly GCF_019279795.1. Lineage (NCBI taxonomy): Eukaryota > Metazoa > Chordata > Ceratodontiformes > Protopteridae > Protopterus > Protopterus annectens. Next base: position 1,210,996,748 of record NC_056727.1, read on the forward strand.
CCTTTACCATCTCCTGTGATTTCTAAGTTTTATTTATGAATCTTTTATCATTTTTGAAGCTTTTCTTATTTTAATGACTTCATAGACTTTACAAAACGGCATTTTTTCTGTGTTATTTTTCTTTCATATTGATGATTTATCAGACACTGTTTTGACTAAACAGTATTTTAAATGTTGGGGTTGGATGGCAGTTCTGAGTATAATGAGATTTATTTTCACTGGGATGGTAAATGGAGCCATAGAGAGTAAAAAGAAAAAAAAAACTAAAGCTAGGCAATAAGCATTAGAAAGTGAATGGGAATTATATGAAACTGTTGGTTTGAAAAGTAAGAAGGAATTGTTGTTGAAACTCGCTTTTTATTAAATGCTGCCAACTTCAACCTTAATTTACAAGAATATAAAGCAAACAAACATACATATATGTTAAACAGCAACACAGTTACAATGTTACTCATAAGCTAAAGTGATCATACAAAAAAATATATTGCAAAGGAATGACAATGTGACATGCCATTCTTCTAACCAATTTAAAAAGCCTTTTATTTGAATGTTTTGATATAACTCTCATTAAGGCTTATAAATAACTTCCTGGTGATAGTTACAAAATGTTGCTCAGAAATTATTGTGGACTGAACCAACATAATAATAACTTAATAATACAGATGAGGAGGTCAAAATAATAGTTCTGTATTATTTTGTTGTATTTCTGCTCAATATACCTAAGTGATGGTCTACCAGATAATTTCAGTTGACATAAAATGTATTTTTTATTAGAATGTGATAGGGAAGATTTTGTATTGGTACCACATATTTGCAGTACAGAAAGATATGCAACATGCCTGCACTCTGATAGCCCAGCAGAAATCATCAGAATTTGGAAGAGAAGCTGCTGATTTAGAATGAATCATGTTCATTATGAAAAATCATAAAGTTAGTATAAAGTAATTTCACAAAAGGCATCCATTTTATGGTTTGGGACCATATGGTACAAGACTTTAACTGTAAACTTAACCTAGATGCATTAGTATCCCAAAGAGAGGTTTGATAAAATAATCAGTCAAACTTAATCTTAAGAGAGTTTATAAGTTGCAGATGATTATCATTACGCCTGAAGAGAACTTATTAGAACGTTTAATAAGTTAATCTTCTCAAAAGGATAAGAACTTCTTCTGAAAGATACCGGTAATGTGTACAAGATGATATTTATCATTGCCATGTCCCATAATGTGAAATTATATTTATTACAAATGTGCTCTGGAAAATTAATAAGTGTAATAAATTCAAAAAAATAGCAACAGTTTTTGTGTAAATGAATGTGATCTTCAGTACTGAAATTTGAGGAGTTGCAAAATGTAAGTTGCATTAACTCAATTTGGAAAATCTAAAGTTTGTGCAAAATACCTAAAACTCTGAATAATAGTTCAATAGACTTGGGTAAATTTAAATTATTTAAGATGGTTAATGAAAGATGAAGGAAAGCTGATGGATTCTAATTTTTTAGAGAAATGTAGTGTTAAAGATGACTCCTTCTAAATCTCTGAGAATGAAATAAGTGCAGAACAAATTATGATTGAACTCTAACATGTCAAAAATATCGGATGCTGTTTTTTTTTTTCTTCAAACGTAAGGTTATAAGTTTATAGGTGCTTACTAAGCTATCAGCTCAAGGGAAATTTTAAGTCTAGCCAAGCTTACCCAAAATTTATCAAATATTGCTGACGTGTCAATACAAGTAATTTTATGGTTACAATATAGGCTTGGACACATCAAGCAATTACAGGCTGCCCCTGTCCATTACAGACGTATGCCAACCCGGGGATAAATATGCGATTTCCCATCCATTTGTACAGGTAATGTTTGAATAGGGATGGAAATAGCTTTGCTTCACATGGTGGAAAGCCTGTTCTAGAGAAAGAATAATCTTTGAAGCCTCTCTCTCAAACATTTCTTATGTTGCAGACAAAGCTTAGTTCCTTAGAATGGATATTTCTGATGCTATTTGTTTGTATATGTGCAACAAATCCATCAGTGAGGGATTAAAGGATGTTTTGTAGGCTGGGGATAGATCACTGAACAACAGTCTGTAGGAGACCAAGTACAGAGATAGGGCTTTGAGACCATCTGCTTAGGACTTGTTGTTTACTTCCTGTATTCTTTTTGTGAGAAACTTCTGTGATCTCTCATGCTGTTGCAAGTGCCTAATTAGATGCATGCCAAAGGGCATGTTGTACTCAATGACTGATCTGATGAAAGCTGAGTATAGTGGTCCAATGATCTGCTTGGACCTGGATGCCATGCCCTTACTTGTAAGTTGTGCAACACAGAATGATTTTCTCACCACAGTAGACACATGGTAGTCAAAGGTCAGATTATTGTCAGCATGCGATTCTGTATCCCTGACCACTAGGTCTACTTTTATGGGTGCATTATCAATGTGGTAATTTCCAGTGGTGGCTGTGTACCCAAAGGGTACTATTATACACTATTTTTACAATGAGTTTTAGCCCATGACTGTGGCACTGTTTTTTTGTCTGCATCAAGCCCACTTGAAAGATGTATGTGTCTTTAGGGGATTCATTGACTACATTCACTTTGCTGTCATCTGCAGACTTGGTCAACCAGAGGCCCTTGACATTTGTCTTGACTTCAGAGAAGTAGATGCCAAAAAATGAGAGGCCCCAGCACCGATCCCTGTGGGACTCCACTACTGACTGGCCTCCTTGTAGAGTAGGATTCCCTATACTAACTTCTTGTGTCCTATTAGTGAGCCAGCTTGCTATCCATTAGGTGACATAAGGATTTATGCCTAATTTGGCAAGTTTATCGACAATACCCAAATGAAGTATTGTGAAGAAAACCTTGGACAGGTTGAGATCGGCAGTGGGCACTGTTTTTCTCACATTCATAGCTTTAGTAACCTTCTCAAAGAAGCACAGCAGGTTAACCTGCTTTTTGACAAAATTGAACTAGGCAGAATCCAGTGTCTGTTGGCTTCCTATGTCATTATTCATCAGATCAATGATAATTCTTTCCATGGCCTTTTATATGAGACTAGTCAGATTTATGATTCTGTAGTTCCCCAGGTCCATGGATATTTCTTTGATGGATTTTGCTATCTGTGGAATATCATTTTAAAATTTCTCCTGAAGTTACCTCTGTGATGTATCCTCATAGAAGAGTACTTATTACTTTAGAGAGAGAAAAGACTGTATGAGAATTAACGAGAATGTTGTCCTTGGGTATCATTGTTAAGCAAGATAGGCTGACAGAGTGGAAAATGGTATGATTACTGTTGAGAAGCCAGATAAAAATAAGGATTTACATTGATC